>NW_023494802.1:33793700-34093700 GCF_904425465.1 Colossoma macropomum | reverse complement strand
GTTTTCGGATGGCCAGAACCAATTTTAGAACCAGAACCGTAGGCCTGTACCAAACAAAGCTACCAAGAAACAACACTCTCGCTTCATTTCTTTCCTCTATTAAATGTTGGGCTACCACTTGAGTTCGCCGTGATTGGGGTCCCCCCCTTCTCTCAGTCCACCCCCTCCAGCTTGAAAACGCCCTCATCCACCCACTCGACCCAGCTCCTGTGTTGCGGACGCATTTTAATATTAGTTAGACAGCCTGACCCGCAGTTCACCTCCCGCGTTTGACTCGTTCCAATAGTTCACTGCCAAGCGGTTATTGATGAGCGAACAACGATGAATTCCTTCTGCACACAAATGGCCTCAGATCCAACACCAAGCTCAATAACTAGTTATAATGTAGAGAGTTGGGGGGGAGAAAACGAGCCCCGCGGGCGAACTTGCTTGATGTTTCATTTGTACGTTAGTGAATTTTTTTTTTTTGATAACACACAAATGATAGATAGGAAGATAGAGAGATGGATAGATGGACAGACAGACAGACAGGCGTATAGATGTCCTTTTTTTTAGTTTTGACAGAGGAATTGGTTGCAGTGTCCAAACCTACTTAGTCTTTTATTATGTTTATTTATTTATTTGTTTATTTATTTATTACAAAAATGAAATATGGTAAGATAAATGGAAAGATGGGCAGACGGAAAAACAGACAGATATGTATAGATTTTCTTACTATTTTCAGTGTTTGAAAGAGTAATTGGTTACAATATCAACCCTGCTTAGTTAAGCTTTTTTCTTTTTCCATAGATGGATGAATGGATGGATGGATGGATGGATGGATAGATAGATAGATAGATAGATAGATAGATAGATAGACAGACAGATAGATAGATAGATAGATAGATAGATAGATAGATAGATAGATGCCCATTTATTTTTATGAATTTGTTATTATTTTTCAGATTTCTGAGAGTAATTGGCGAATATAAGTTAGCCAATGTTTTTTTTCCCAAAAATGATATAGATGGATGGATGGATAGACAGACAGACGCACTGGCCTCCTTTTCATTTTCTTTTTTTCTGAAAGAGTAATAGGTTACGATTTTAAATTCCATAAACTCCTAGTCAGCCTGTTATTTTAATGCTAATTTCCATTTTATTCATTTCTTTTTTTATTGTTATTATTTTCCATTTGCTTCTCAGTTGAGTCTCGGAACTGACACATTATCTGATGTCATTCAAGGGCAGCCAAATAACTGATTAACTACAAATAAGTACCACTAGGGCTGAGCCACTGTAACGGTTCTTTCTAGCTTAAGATTAGAGATAATAGCTATTTTTTTAAATCTCCATTTTCCTTTCATGCGAATGTCGAAACTAGAATATAATTTAGTATCAGAGCATCACATCATAATATCAGCCAAATAACTAGTGAACTACAAATAAGTGCTTCAGTAAATCCTTTACCACGACTTGTTCTAGTTCTAGTTGTTCTAGAACTTTCTGTGGGCTAAATTCGATTTCACAGAAATATCCTTCCTGTGCATGATTAACTGATCGCTTGGTACTGTATGTTATCTGGACAGTACGTTATCCAACACTGGCAAGATGAATCTCTGAATGGCTCTGAATACCTTCTGTTTGAATAGGAGATAAGTGGAGTTTCCCAAAAGCAGTCTAGCATTTAGATAATAAGGCAGTTAGTTAAGAAGTTCCGGGGAACTCTATAATATGGTGTGTAGTTATTTATACATATTTTCAAAGCGGTATTTTCGAGTACCTATACCTATGTAGGTAGAGTTTTAACATGAATTCATATTATTAGTCACCTGTTAAAGGACGTATATTTAAACGTTAATTAAAAACAAATGACTAATAGGTTTTCTGCTTATAATTATTTAGACATTATATGTAATTGGAAAATATTGACCTATAGCCATTGATTTTGGATCAATGAGTTTGGTGGTTTAATACACTCAATCTCTGGCCTTTCCAGCATCTCTGTAATTGTCAAACTATATTCTGTATTTCTAAAAGATAAATTATTTTATTATTATTATTATTATTATTATTATTATTTCGCATGGGGAATTATAATGTAACACTTTGATAAGGTTTATTATCGTTTAAATGGAATGTTTTTATTAATGACATCATGGCTCTGTTTCCATCAGTTCAAAGCATGCAGGTCTAGCATTATAATACACAGCTTTTTAGCAATTATTAACAGACCGAGAGGTCTTTCAGCGGCCTTTCTCAGAGAACACTGCCCTCTGTGTTTGCTCCGTAGCGAAACAAGAAAGGACAGGTAGGTTTGGACGGGTCAGAAGATTAAAAACCAAGACTTACCGGTTCTGCCAAGCTCTCTGCCCTCTTCTCATAATTTATCCTTTTCTTTTCTGTTAGAGAGACTGAAAGGTGGAGAGGGAGAAAGTGGGGGAAGAGGGAAAAACCGAAATTGATTAAAAAGGAAAATTATATTTTTGATCTGCAACATGGCTAAATGCTAACAATCCACCAATAATAATTCAATCAAGGACAAACACAAAAAATAACAATTAATGACACTATAATCTGATTATCTGATCTAATACTCTCTCTCTCTCTCTCTCTCTCTCTCTCTCTCTCTCCCTTTTGTTTCTGAGGGTGACTTAAGTGAACTGTCCTAAGGCATGATCCTCTTAACTGGGACAATGTTATGCATTTAGCTCAGGTTATTTTCAGAATGATTTCCTTGATGGATTTGTTTATTTTTGGCAGTAATGGAAGATCTAAAACTGACCCCACCCTTTCGGGGGGCCACATGCAAAATCTCCCTTTTGATGAAGAAGAAACTTATAATAAATAAGTAAATAAATAAATATTGAACAATGTCAGGTTCAGTTTTGTACTATGCTGGACTTCAAAGACACTTTATTACGTACAAGCAACAATCATATTTCTCTATGAAAGATAAGATAAGAATATATATATAAAAAAAAGCGAGAAATAAAAAGTAGAGCCAGAGAAGTCTTCCTAAAAATCTCTTGTTTGGCAAGAAGTTTTCATAAAATCTAAAATTAATTGGAATTTTTAAAAATGTCACCGCCTAAAACAATCTGTGCCTTTGACGGCCTTAGCCACCCTTGGTGAACATTTCCTCAGGTAACAAAGGATATTTTGCAGGGCCATAAGCTACCACAATGGGCCAAATACCATCTCTAATACATCTCTAACTCTGTCATGAAACAAGTGTTTCTTATCATTGGGTTTTCTAAACATAAGCATGCTATGAGATTTACCAAAGACTTGTTGGGACCTGTGTGCTCCTGTCCTAACAGGAACTTATGAACAGAACGTGGGAGGCAAATCTAACATTGTAACTCCTTTCTAGTCATCCCTCTGAGTGCCTCGTCTAAATGCCCTGGGTGCTTTTCCATTCTCCTCGAAAGGTGTGGTGGAGCTATCACAAGAGTGGTAGTGCAGTGAGGATTATTTCTCCTTAAAACTTGAAAAGGAGGACAGTGAGCTGACCCCGAATGCAGGAGAACAAACAGAGGGATATAAAACAGCGCCCCCTATTGGCTGTTGGTGTTTTTGTTACTCTTTTCCGATTTCTTATACCATACAGTGCCCACATACACACTGGAAGAGCATATGTATGAGTTTGCACCTTAATGCCATTCAGTTATGTCTTCCCAGGTTTAATTAGACACAATATAGGTGCATTAGATCCTGAACTCTTCCTGGAACGTACAATTTGAGTCTGAAGGAAGTGCATTGAATTTGCATATTTTTATTCAAATGTGTGCATATTTTCCACACCATTGAAATATGTTTATGTAAATTATTGCCAAAAGTAAGTAAACTGAAAGGCAAAATTGTATTAGTATATTTTGTTCATGGGGAAATGGTGCACTTGAAAATTAAGCAATCTTCTCATTCACTTCCTATAACTGGAAAACACACTGAAGTCTTTTTTTCTCTAATTTAAGATTACAAGTTAGGATTGCCTAATGTAGTGCATTGACAAGAGTTTAAGCATTTGAATGAGTTTATATTTATAAACTTAATTAAGTATCAATATGAGGAACATTATCTTCACAATACACTTAAAACATCCATCAATATTTCACAATTTTGTCTCAATGGCTGCAATGTAAACTCCACCAGATTGCTCTGATGTGAAAAAGAAACTTACCAGCTCAGATTTCTTTACAATGGTGGTATAATGAACCAGGGTCATGACTTCTATTACAGCCATAATGCAAATATAGCCATTTTATTTACTATCCAAAATGACCAGTGAACATACATGTGCCTTCTGAGTTTTTATATATATAATGTTAATAATGGTAAAAAATAGTGGTAAATCTGAAAACATGTTTTCTTAGGGGACTATTGTGCCTTAGAACACCCTTCTTGTACCTTTCTGTCATGAAAATATGTAGTATATAAGGCTTAAACCTTATCCCAAAACTATTACCCCATAACCATTTCATGAAATAACGTTTTGCACTGGTAGCTTTAGAGGCATTAAACTCTTCAGACATCCGCCACCACAGTGAACGACTCTGACTCAGTAAGTTTTTCTACAACAAAACATTTCACATCAAACTTCTCAGAATGACTTTGTTTGTATTTTAATAATGAAAATATGATTTAAAACTAAAAATTGGTAGAATCGCCCCTTAAGGGATGTTATTCACAGAATAGAAGCAAAGGACTTGCTTTCTGCTTTCTTGGCTTAACATCTCTAATATTTATAATTGGCTTTATATGTTTCTTTCTTGGCTTAATATTCCGAGCTCAACAGCCCTCAACTGACATGAGCTGCGCGTATTAGATCATGAAAAGCACAAACGTGTACAGGATCTCCAAGGTTACAGCAGAGGCCCGTGTTTAGCTGAAACTGTAGAAGCTAAAGAAGCCTTATGAGACAGTGTAGGCAACACTTTCAAGATACAATCATAAACTATTATGCAGTCAACACAATCTGTAGAGCAGCAATAGCCAGACCAAACTTCCTGCTGACATGTGAAACAGCCCTCATGCCAGCTCCATTAGAGGTCACATTTGGATGAGTTTATAAACAAACACAGTGTTTTCAAGAGACAGGAAAACATCTGCTACTGTAATAATACTGTGATGCAGGCTCAGACCTGCAACCTGCCACATCACAGCCAAATACTCAATGAAGTGACCTTCGGCTAGCTTTGTTCTATCATTTTCACCTTCGTTCTGACCTTTATTTTTCCTCCAGGGCTGATGGCCATCAGCTGATGTTGAGACTTTCTCCAACACTCTGAAAAATAAAGGTTCCGAAAGGGCTTTTTGAAGCAATACAAGAGAGCAAGCAATGTTGGTTCCCTAAGAAAAGTTTTCAATCCATGGCTCTTTAAATGTGTTAGTGTGAACAATGTTTTTAACATTTAAAGAACCTCTAAGGTTCCATGGCAATTAGAGGTATTTCTTAGAACCATGTAAGAACTTTAATTTGTAAGAGTATAAGAGCTCACGTAGTCATGCACTTACAATATCATCACTGTCAGAACAAAACTTTCTATCTCTGTTGTTGATGTTTTTCACTTTTATCATATAATTTGAAAATGGCAGCTACCATTTACATTGTCTCAAAATTTCTTGGCAAATTGACCAATAGAAATTGTTCAAAATGACTTAGAATACAAAAAAAGTTAAGAAGGTCTTTTTCTTTCTCTTATAAAGTAAGTTCATGGGAGATAAAGTAACTTTACAAGAGACGTTAAAACACAACCAAAAATTGAGATACAAGGTTTTGTCCCAACAGCAGCATTAGTTACATAATCAGTGCATTGGTCAATTTGATGTAAGCAACATAAACCCTTTTTCTCTTTTGACAGCTGAATCTGCTCTGAATTGACGACAATGAACAAACCAACTTTAAGTGAACTCAAAGAGTGACTTTTCTGCTCTTTGACGTCATACCTTGAAGTCAGCACTCCTGCTTCAACCCTACCTCTGAGAAACTACAGAAATGTCTCCATCACACTGCCCTGAAGGAAAGCCCTTTGACTGGCCGTGGTATTTACAACTCAGTGGTATTTACAACCATAAGAATAGACAGAAAAGGCCTCAGTTCTGCACACTCTTCAGTCCCAGTAGTATTTCTTCGAATACTTACACTGAGAGGGAGTCAGTGTACATAAGAATTAAGGAGAACGGTCAAACTGCATTTTTGTGCTTGCACCTCATTATAGAGGCTGCAACACAGAAACTGCTTTGACATCGAAAATGACCATCAATCATGAATGGCCTAAGATCACAAAGCTGAGGTATAACTGTACACTCTTAAATACAACAAAAATGATTATTGGGAACTTTGGTTTCCTTGAACAAATTTTTAATCAATGGTTCTTTAGAGAACGCGATTTGTGAGTGTGAAGAACCTTTCAAAGGTTTAAAGAAGCTCCAAAAAGTATAAAGAAAAAGATTCTAGGAAGAAGCTTAAACTGGTAAATGACCTTTACATTACGGGAAACTTCTTTAACACTCACACATCTCATTTACTAAAATGTTTCCTGAGGGAGCCAAAAATGATTTTCTATTACATTGCTAAAAAAACCCCCCAAAAAAACAGTTTTGGCACCTTTTTTCAAGAGTGTTGCTAGGTAGGGGGTCTGTTTTGCAGTTAAGCTCAAACACTGTTCAGAAACATTGTCTCTTGAAAGTAAAGGTTCCTTAATGGTTCTTGTCTCAAGACAAATGCTTCTAGGAAAAACCTTCAGATTCAGAACATTTGTTTAAGCTTTAAAATGTGCATATCCCATTTTCATTAAAAACCATCCATTGAAAGCTTCTTCAGCGAGCCAATAAGGTTCTTTTGTGGTATCACCCAAAAACCTTTTGTTTATTATTTGGCACATTAATTTTTAAGAGTGTACTGGTAACACATTTGAAATAATTAAAAATGAATCAGCCTTAATAATAATAATAAAAAATAACTAATAATAATAATAATAATAATAATAATAATTATAATACTGGTTTCTGTCTATCTTCCATCAAAACTAGCCCATTTTCTTGCCATCATTATATTCCGAGTACAAATTTAACATCATTCTCTGAACAGTGTCTATCTTTACATTAACATTTCCTTTTTTATGGCTGTGACTCAGTTCTTAAAAGCTTCACAGTCTATGGATCATCATCATACAGCAGAGCAGAGACCACTCTGAACACATTCACTACTATGTAACACTGAACGGATTTCAAGGGATATTTCTTCTTAAAAAAGAACCTCTATGATACTCTATATATCTATAATTTAAAAACATTATTTTACATTCTTCAGTACAGGCAATGGTTTTATAGAGAACTATGACAACTTGAAGAACCAATTTTTTTAGCAAGGTGACATGGTTCTTCTCTATGATTGAAAATTTGTTGTATGTGGTTGTTTACAGAACCTTCTAAAATGGTCCTATATAGAACCAAAAAGGGTTCCTCTATTGTTACAAGTCAAGGATCTTTTTTGGTGCAATATAGAGTCCTTTCTGCTAAGAGTGTAGGTTTAATAACAGTATGCAAGAGGACATATTGATGACATATTGCTTTAATTGCACATTTTAATAATAAATGTTCCTAAATGGTGTTTGGATGTACAGTTCTAGGCAAAACCTTAGTTGGTATAAAATCTTGATATTATGTGACTTTTAAAATGTTCTTCATGCTCGCTCATATTTCTCTTTCACAAAAATGGTTATTCAAGAAACCATCTATTGCAAAATGCACCTTTTACTTTTTAGAGCCCTAAACCTTCTTCGGTAGCCTTCTTGGTGTCAAAGAGCACCCTTTCATTACAGCCTCAACATGGATTCAAAGAGTCCTGGTCCTTCGGTACGCCTGCACCGCACATCGAGAGTTTCTCTACCCTTGAGAAACCATTTCAGAGCAAACACTAAAATTTGCAGTGCAGGGATCCTGCTAGTTTGGGATTTTTGAACTACGGCCAAGCACAGCCACAGTGTGGATTGATTCCTTATGCGAGAAAGCAAGGTCAGGCTGTGTTAAAATGACAGGGACCCTTAAATGTGAAGGCCTCAAACCATTTTCTCTTTAATATTATTTCCAACATTTGGGAATATACAGGGATTTGAAGCAAACATGGAAAACTTTTTCTAAAAATGATTTATCAGTGGCTCATTTCATCATGTGAAAGCAAATATATGACAGCTGTACAACATTAACCATCATGAGGCTGAGCCACGAAGAAGCCTTATTAGTTCATTTTCAAATATTTCTTCTTGAAATGTAGCATATGTTTAATAAGCCACAGAATGCAGTAACATATAAAGTCAACCATGTACAAAGAAAGCGGCAGAGCAGAGTCTTTTTCAAGCTCCAGCAAGCCAGGCTTAGAGAAAAAGAGAGGCGTCTGACTGAAGAGAAGGCCGCAGGTCTCTTAGTCCAAATATAACATCGTAAAGAAAGCTATGGCTTAAACTTTTCATACCCTGATTATAATGGTCAAGCGGGGCCTCGTCTGTCAAATGAAAAACCGCAGAATATCTCGAGCAAAGCCAACAAATAACAATGGCTGGGTGTTTTTTTTTCTTCATAAGACCCAGCCTGCGGAATGTGACAGATGTATTTAAATACCAAATATAAGGCATGCATGGTTATGAAACACATAAGGAGATATGAAGAGCTGGGAGTGGCTTTTGACTTTTGTTGGCTTAAGCGTGTTCCTGTGCATTGTTGTCCACGCTGCCCTGTACATGACCCCACTGCACAGCATTGCAGCTCTGCCCTGTACATGACCCCCCATAATGTCTCATCTAAAGATCTATGTGCTGCGCTCTGGGCTTTCATCTGCAACCTAATACAAGCGCTCTAAGCTTCACCAGTTCCTCCACAACAAACAGAGACTTGGCCTAATCATTTCACAATAAGAAAATGCAAAATTCACCGCGTTAATTCTGAGAGATGGTGCAGCCCAAGCCTGGAAAAAGACAATTTCTTTTGAAGTATGGACCCAATATCCTTTTTGAGGATTTTAAGAAGTAATGCCCTCATAGTCGCTATTAAAAAATAGATAGATACAAATAATTACAGTCCAAGAAGCTCTAATTCCTAAACTTCCCAGCTCGGGCATCAGCACCAATTCTATCCAAGCGGAGAAAGAATTTGAAGAGGAGAACAGGAGAAGAACGCATTACGCGCTCCATGAGCCAATTTCTCAAAGAACAATTGAATCAGCCGCGCTGATTAATTCCCGAGAGTGTTGCAAAGGAAAGTGCATATTTAATTTAAAAGGGGAGAAACAAGCTTATTAACTTACTGCGACCGCCTGGGATCCATTTGCGAGAGTCGAACTTTACCGGACTGCAGAGCCCGGCGCGAGCGAGCCTGCCGCACTAACCGCTCTAAAGCCGTTCTCTCCGAGATAAGGCGAGCCAACAGCTGCGATTCCGGACAGTTAAGATTATATATGATGTAAATATATTGAGGGTTTGTCAGGTCTTCCAGGCCATAAAACCCACTCTAATGACCCCACGTGCTCTCCCTGAACCACTCGCAGGTCCAGCTTAAGGCAATCGGCATAAATAACCCTCAAAACTTCAAAATACGTGGCCAGAAAGCTAAAAAGAGGGGCTTACTTTTAAAAAAGCAACTTAGTAGCCACAGTTCTGCCGTGTGAGCCAGCGAGTGTTTCTGAAACTTCAGCGTAGGTGAGTAAGAGCGACTAGAAAAGCTGCTTAAAAATGTTAAAATGCTGTTTTGTTATGCGGGAGATTGAGGTTTTTTGAAGGTCGTTGAACTGAAAAAACGTAGTGGTTAGGTTGAGGAGGACAAAAAAAGGGAGAACAGTAATGAAGCTTAATTTCTTCAGTTAATTCAACGTAAATAAATAAATAAATAAATAAATAAACACACATTAATTTTTATTATTATTTATAATAATATATTTATGATGGTGTATCTACTGTTTTCTCGACCTTGAGTGACAGACAAGGCATGTGAGGACCTGTTATGTAATATGTCAGTTCATCTTAATGACAGATTTCCACTGAAGAAAAAAGGAATGAAGGAACAATGAAAAAAATGAAGTAACCCAACATAGCAATTTAGTGAAGGCATGAGTCTCGATTGAAGGAAGGCTGTTATGCTACAATAAGATACATTAAAATAGTTTTAAATGCAACCTTTCTGTGATGCATGACGCAATTACGCAATCGACTCGGCGTTTTGAGACTGTTTAAACGTTTAAATGCGAATCTGTGTGCGATGTGTACTTTTCGTCCAAGCGGCTCTTTGAAACGCGCGTGTAAACTTCCGCTGCTCTGCTGAAAAGGAAACAGTTGTCAGTGTTTGAGAGGTGTGAGGAAACGCAGTAAAACTTTATTGGGGTCATAAAGTTTTATGCGCCTCTGTCTCAGGGCTACTGTAAATAATTGGTGGCCGGGGAAAGCCCCATCGTGCCTCATTATTTGGTGGACGAATAGTTTGGTCCTCGAGCACTTTGTGTTTACTTGTAACGAAATATGGAGCCAAACATTTAAATAACAACCAACATCATGTAGTGTTATCTCATAGACTCATGAACAGAAAGAAAGCAGGTCATGGTTGAAAACTATAAGGGTAAGCAAAGGCCTGTGCAGGATAATGAGGAATCCAGCCAAAGCACGAAATACAATAGAAATAAATGTGCCTCAATGGTTGAGACGTTTTTGTAAATGAGATGTTCGTGTGAAGAACCTTTTTGAGATTTGAAGAACCTTCACATGACCTAAATTTTTTATATCAATTACATTTTCCCCTGCAGCCAAGAACCTTTAATGAGCCATTATTTTTAAGAATGTACAAAAATATAAAAAAGCTTCTTGAGAGATTTATTTTGGGAGGGATTAGCTATGAGCGGAAGAACATAAAAAAAATCTAATATTTGGTGGACATTCTTTTCTTCTGGTGGAGAAAGTTATGAAGCAATCAGAATTGCGATTTGAAGGCTATTCAGTCGTAAGTTTATTTAATCGTGAGGCCACCACATTATTTCACTTATATACAGAGCTTGTAAACTAGAATTAAGCATTTAGACGTATTTAGCCCCTAAAAAATGGAGAAACACATGATCACACTTTTTATCAATTGAAGACTAAAAAAATTAATAAAAAGTGGTGCAACATTGGACTATGTAACATTACACTGGTCAGCCTTTGACTGGCCGTGCCCCTGTTTACTTTACTGGTAGAAAATCAGACTGACCATTTAAAGTCTTCAACAGCAAAATAAAACCACAGGGTAAGTAAACACAAAGACTTAGCGTGATAGTGCAGCGTACAGTGAATAATATGACAATATATGCTCAGTTACTCGCGTTGCGTGCAGTTCATCATTACTGTGCTCGTATTGTTGACGCGTTCACGTTAGACAGTACAATATACAGACATATTCTGTCAGACATACAAAAGTAACATACAGAAGGCAAATTAATTCATATTGAAAGCTCAAAGATCACATATTTACACATTTTGAAACAAAACAATATTTCCTTTTTCTTTACCCATAAACAATAAACTGTCTCCAACCACTATAGTTACATTTCCACAACCAACCTATATTGTAAAATAAACAGGAGTGGGCGTGGCCCACATACGCCCCTCCTCTCTCGCAGTCTTATGAACTGAACAAGTGATGGGACAATACATATTACATAACCACAATTTTACAAACACGTTAACGGCCTGTATGGCCTGTACTTAAAAGGCATGAAATCATTTCCAAACATTGAAGGTACTGTGATAAACTTAGGTTGGATTTCCATCCTGTTTGCACGTTGCCATGCCATAATTCTCTCACCATGCCATCACATTAAAGAGCACCTTTGACTTTCAGTTTTGAGTCCTTCTTCCACTTCATGCGGCGGTTCTGGAACCAGATTTTGATTTGCCTCTCGTTTAGGCAGAGGTTATTGGCGATCTCGATTCGCCTGCGCCGTGTGAGGTATCGGTTGAAATGGAACTCTTTCTCCAACTCCAGAGTCTGGTAGCGGGTGTAACTGGTTCGTGACCTTTTACCGTCAGATTCTGGGGTGGCATCAGAAACATATTGGTTATCTCCTGCACAGCATTTGCGACGTTCTTCCACATGCATTTTTTGCATCAGTGCAAATGATGAAGTCCTCTAGCACACCATCCACAAGAAATACAGATCTAACCACGATGAAATAACAAAAAACATTAAAAATAAAAAGTATGAGGCTGATGAAGCACGACTATGGTGGAGCTTGCAAAATGGAATGGAACTTAAAAAATGCCCAGCAAAAATTTCCCCCAGTTTTCTAAATGTACACGTGATTTTGGCATTAAAGAAGCTGTTGCTGTGGTTCCATTTGGAAGTATTACTTTTAGAGCTGCTTAAGCCAGTCACACCACTGAAAACCACTAAGTGCTAAACGTGAAGGGAATGACATTTTTAAAACAGAGTCTTACAGCCGAAAATTGGATGGGACTCTGTCCTCTGTCCCGTTTTCAGTGCAGAAAGCGCATCTTCCCATTTTCCCATTTTCACCCAAACGCTAAATGATTTCTTGGAAAGAAATCAAACGCCCATATCTGAATCTGCATTTGTCGCTGTTTCTATTTTTGTTTCTCTTATCCAATTATATCGCAGTAAATTTGGCCGCAGATCACCTCTTCACAGTAACAGGACAGGTTTACGAGCAATGGATGCCTTTGTCATAAAATTTACGACCGCGAGTTTTATTATTTCCTGCTTTTGGCCTATAAAACTCAAGAGGAAAAAAGTATGGAGGGACAAAAACACGGAGAGGAAGGAGATGTGATGACGAGAATGAGAGATGCACAGTTTTTCTCTCCTTTAAAAAAAGCATTAAATGTAACTTTACCGTGGCTAATGTGCAGCTTGGTCATCCACGGATAGATCTGCGGTTGCGACTGGGTCTGGTGCTCAGTCGAATTAGTTTGCTGTTTGATCGTTGGAGTGCTCTCCAGCTTCACATCTCCAGCCTGGCTCTTGCCGCTGGGCTTCTCCGTAACTTCCATAATCTCCTCGGCTTTTTGGCTCAACAGTCCGTGACCGAGCAAGTTGTACCCGCGTGAGCTAACGGGGCTTGGGGAGCCCACCGCTGCGCAGGGCTGTCGATGTGGTGGTGGTGCGTTGATCCTGGCACGGTCGTGTGTGCTCATCGCCTCCCGTTTCGGGGAGTTGGAGGACACTTCAGGGGCTAGAGCTCCACTGAGATCGAGCCCTCCGTAAGCATAATTGGACTGGTGGAACTCTGAGAGAGACCCATAGTTGCCAAAAGTGTGCATGGTGAAAGAGGACGCGTCGTGCGTCGGCTTACAAAAAGAGTTCCCTACGTACGAGCTCATTCTACTTCCGAAACAAAACAGCCTAGACAGGACTCGAGCACCATAAACACGCAGTTACACCAGAAATCAACATAAAGCATACATAGGTTGTTTGTTGTTGTTGTTTATACTGTTTATTGGATTTGATGTCTCTTTTTTGGAAGTTGAGGGGGTTTGTCCTAAAAAAGAGCAGGATTTATAGGTGGGGGGATATCATTTGCGTTTTTTTTTCGAGATGCAACGTGTAATGCCCAAATATGGGAAGTTTAAATAGAATCACGTGCAAATGTTGGCCAGTCATAAATTGGCTTGATCCCCAGGAGGTTATTGATGGATTGGGGGAACGTGTCCGATAAATTCGTGGTATGGAGACCATCTAGGGGTCTGGGCAAAAAGGGGCGAGACAGTTAGACAAGAGCGTCATCTGGTGTCTGATACTGGGCAAAGCTGACACAGTATCTCACATATACATGTGCGCGCGCGCGATAGTCCTTTCCTATGTTGTTGTAATGACATAGGCCTATCACTTTCTTTCTATTGAAATTTCTATTGTCCATCTCAATTAGCTTGTGCGGATGTTCTTTTAAGGAAGACAAATGGAGATGCTCTGATGTTCTAAGATCTTGTTGCAAGGGTACCATAAAGTAACAGTTGTCACTGTGACTATTTGGCCGTAACTGTACATTGGTGGAATTTTTAACCAAAAATCACTTCACACAGGTGGCCTGGTTCATTTATTGACCAAACAGTCCCTCAAATTAGGCGCCACGTTACCCAGGCAAGTAAACCGTACTGTAATCCTCTTATGTTTTCCGCAGTCCCTAAAACCATTCGGAGAAGAATAACTTAGAGCTTTGATGCTTATTTTATAATATAATGTAAAACTTTATTCAATACATTGTATGTTATATAAAGAAGAGACAGCTCAACACTGACATTAGGAAAAGTCTCTTTTGAAAATAATTTAGAATTTTCCCCCAAATTGCATTAAATATTTCATTTGTTCATGTTGTTTCAACTGGAAAATGAAAAGTGTTGCGCACAATCAACCTATAATGTGTTTATAAAAAAAGAAATGAAGTAGACAAAGCAGACCGAGCACTTTTGTCTTTAATTCATTTTATTAAATAATACACATTTGTGTGACAAACAATAGACTTGTAATTGCGAACCAAGGTATTTTTTTTTTTGCTTTTTTCTTTTTCTTTTTTTACATTTTCATAGCTGATTTATTCGCTTTAAGACATTATAATGATGGCTATAAGAGTTTTTTATTTTGTTTTATTTTATTAAATTCACTGAACAGTACATATTTAGCCAGTACAGCGGCGCTTTGCACATCCATGCACTGACGGGATATAGGCGAATGAAATGAACACAAAAAGTTAGAAGAGTTTAGGTAGTACGGTTCATCCCGTCAATGCTGGTGCTTTTGTACAAATGAGCGAGAACAAAACAACACAACATGTGCATAGACTATATTTTTTCCTTCACATTTGAAATGCTGATGGTACATTTTTTGCAAACTGTATCAGTGAGAAAACAAAAGCATAGCCCACTGATCCAATTAGCGCACAGTTCATTTCATAGAGTAACTGTCTACAAGGCTATAGAAACACGATAATACTAGGGCTGGGTACCACACAAATAGCATGTATTGGTGACTTTCTTTTATTTGTTTATCCACACTGCCAAAAAACAAGGCAATACAAAGAGGTGTGAATTGCATAACGCTGGGTATACTCTCTCTCTCTCTCTCTCTCTCTCTCTCTCTCTCTCTCTCTCTCTCTCTCTACTCTAAGTGAGTATTTGTGTGGTATTGATAGGGAAAAGGGAAAGGGTATAGCAGAATATACAGTCCATGCAGTTACAATTGCATTTCTGAGAAGTTTAGGTAGTTACGTTGCAGTTTAACAGGCGTTTAGGATTAAAATACAAAACATAGAAACGTATTATTAGTCATTCTTTTCCACTTCTTCTGTCTTCTCCTGAACACTCTGTTTCTCTGCCTCCTGTGTTGGCCCCGAGTCGGTTCCGGTTACAGTCGAAGTTAGGTTGGTCTCTTTCTTCCATTTCATGCGGCGGTTCTGGAACCAGATTTTGATCTGGCGCTCTGTTAAGCAAAGAGCGTTGGCGATCTCAATCCGTCTGCGTCTGGTCAAATAGCGATTGAAGTGGAATTCCTTTTCCAGCTCCAGGGTCTGGTATCGGGAGTAAATCTGTCGACCTCTCCTTCTGTCTGAGCCGTACCCAACTCCTGTTTACAACATGGAAAAAAAACAAAGAACGATGAAGAGAAAATATGAAGTGAATAAACAAATATGACAAGTAACCAACGCATAAAAAATCCATACGGAACTATTTGCAAGTGGGAAATAGCAGCTGATTTGCATTGTCTTTTATATATTAAATAGATTATATTTAAATGAATAAAATATTGTGCGTGAGACGTACTTTTTCTTACTTTCTCCCCCGCAAACTTTTCACTAATATTCCACAACTTCACTTCTTTAAAATAGTCAGAAATTTGTTTCCCATTTCCAGCGCATTTTAAAACTAGGCGCAATTTTTTTTAATTCTTTTGGTGCTGGAGTTTAGAGAGAGCTTTTGGCCAAATGGGATTCCCCCTCTTTGAAAAAAAAGGGCCCTTTTATAGTCTGACGATTTAGCAGTGGTTTATGGGGCCATAAAATGTAGCCGCTCCGTTGCTAGGACATATCGTAAAAAGGGCGAGCCGTTTCCACCAGGGTAGATCCCCCCCAAAAGCCCCACTGCTGAGTAAACTCACCGCTGTGCGAGTTCATGCGCTGCATCCACGGGTAGATCTGGATGTTTCCCTTCTGCTCCTGCGTCCCGCCTCGAGCTTGTTCCAGGCTGTAGTCCTGAGCAACGTGGCTCTGCGCATTGAGTCCCATGCTCGTTTGCCTGCAGCTGGGGAGCACGTCCTTGTCCTGGAGGAACACGTTAGATCCGTACTCGTAGGGTCCCCGGCTTGACCCGAACACCACGTTGTCTTGGGGGGAGTAGAAAGGGGACGCGTAAATCCGGTTCTGGGTCACCGTGGAGCCGTAAGACGAGAAATGTCTGACCGGATCATAGGTGCTCGTGTTCAGTGGCATGTTGGGCAAAACCTCTTGGCCACCGGATAAATGGCACGAGAGCGACGGGTTCGCGAAATACGAATTCATGCCGGTTTTGTTTTGTCGTTTGTTTCCCCCCCTATCGCCCTCTCCTCAACTCTACCTTCTTTCTTATTTCCCACCTTTTCCCAGGCTCTCTCACGCTTTCCTCTCTGCGCGCCTAAGTGTGTGTGTGTGTCCCTCGCCCATGCATACACACACACACACACTCTCACATACACACACACTCTCACTCTCACAACACAACACACCGCGCTTCTCCTTCCTGCCTTCCAAACTCGCTTTCAAATGAAGTTCAAGCGGGATTTCAATAATATTAATTTCTAGTCTCCGGTTAAGACGCGCAAACCAAGTGTTATAGCCAAGGCTTGGCTCAAGGAAGGACAATATGACAACGTCACCTGACCACTCTCCACCAATTGAGAGCGCTGTGTACGAGGGGAATATGTAGCTTGTAGCTTCATATCCCACTGGTTTCAGTTGATAATGTTTAAGGAAAACAGTCTCTCTCTCTCTCTCTCTCTCTCTCTCTCTCTCTCTCTCTCTCTCTCTCTCGGTCTCTCTCGCTCTCTCTTTTGGATAAGGAGGGAAATATGACCTAAATGTACAACAATCAATGCGTCAAATGCGTCATAAGTCAGAGAGGGAGGCAAACAACATGCTCAGTGAGTGAGTTTGTGGGAATATTGGAGTTTTATGCACGAATTCACCTCATCGAACTGCCTGTCCAGATTATTGCGCACCATGTCTTGCTTGGCATGACATTTTAAAGATGATATGTTTATGTTTTTAGATTAAAACAGTGGACTGTGCATGGCATAGCTGTCCTGATGATAAGAGCTTAAAGCTACTTAACATTGAATATATTTGCCGGTTAAATCGCCAACGTTACGCCACAGCAGGCATCATGGGCATTTACAGTATAAAGTGGTTAATATATATTTCACTAAATTGGCTTATTTACACTTCAGTCAAAGAGCTCCACTGAGGAAGTTTGAACAGGGAGATCATTTCATTATTTTGTGTGAAATATCTGTTTTCTTTTCGTTTCCTCGGGCTTTTCTTGGTTGTAAAAGGGGAAACGTCTGTGCCTTTCCTTTCCCCATTTGTATTGTATTGATAATTTCGCCGCTAAAAGGGACAGGAGGAAGGAGGCGGGGGGGGAGGGGGCATCTTACTAAAGAATGCGTCAAACGCGCCTCGGTGCCATAAAAGTCACAAAACCAACTGAAGACTTCCAGCTCTGAAGTAATTACCGTCTGCACTTTTAGGGGGGCTGTGCAGTGGGTCGCTTATCTCCTGCTTATTCCTCAGCAATTACCTACACACAATGTAAAAGGGCGACAGCGCTTCAAACTGAGTCTCGAATCATTTCCGAGCAGAATGGCGAAGCGAGTCTTTACAGTTTTACGGATTAACTTGGCGTTAGTGTGGCTTCTGTGGTCAGTATTAGCCCTCAAACATTAAACCTCACTACCAGTGGAGAAATCAGAGCGGACAGCTCCATATTTTTACCTGATTTATGCAAATGTGGCTCCGCAGGTTGAATGGTCTGTAAAATCCCCCTCGATCACGAAAGTGGAAAGACGGGCGTTTTGAAATGAGCGCGTGGTGCAGAGCGAGTGACCCTAATGCAGTCCACATGACTGAAAGTGTGAGGCCAAAAACAGTGGTCCTGAAAGAGGTGCGCGCGACATTAGATTGACAGAAGAGCAGAGTTTAGCCCCTGCCTGACAGGGAAAAAGGCTCTAAACAGGAGTGAGGTATGTAAATCTGCTTATTAATTCAATTTATTTCAGACATAAATGACATTAACGAAAGAATGGTGCTTTATGCAGCCCTGGCTGTGAACAGAGGGGGATTAATGAGCTTGAAGACACTGAGCGAGGTTAAAAAAATAGTTGCCTGCTTGCATTTCGCCCACACTTATTTCATTCATAAAGCAATCGGATATAGATGTGCTAATGTTGACGTAAATATCACTTTATATAACATTATCTAAGTCAGAAGAGAGGAAAATAGCTTACAAATGTAACAATAATTTAGTTTAGAGGTTAGTTTTTTAAAGTAATACTTATGAATAATATTCACAATAAAAATATAACACAATTATTATTATTATTATTATTGTTATTATTATTATTATTATTATTATTATTGTTAACGTTGTTGGTGATGATTGGTTTGTTGATGATATTGATGTTGGTTGTTGATTTGTAAGCCAATTATTATAACAACAACAGCAATAATATAAAATAATAATAATAATAATAATAATAATAATAATAATAACAATAATAAATATTATTATTTTTATTGTATTTTATTTTACTTGTTTTTATATTACAATTGCAAATAATAATAATTCGTAAATAATAATACTAAGTGCAAAATTGTTAGATTCCAGTGCAGTAATTGTTATTATTGATATGTTATTGGTTATTATTTAGTAATGCGCTCTTACAACAATAAAATACAAGATTTGCGATATTTATGATTTATGATTATGATTAATTACTATAGCTTAGTGAGTCACCTCTTATTTACACAAAATATTCTGTGCGTACATATTGACTTCATTTATTTATTTACATTTTTTAGTGAATACTTCTTAATTTATTTATTTTTGCGAATTTGCTTTTTAAATATACCGAAAACAACAAGAGAAAAATATTATCCATAAATCAAAACCTTTCCTTGTTTGCAGAGTCAACGGCTAATCAACGTGATCTCAAAGTCAGAAAAGCTCTGAGTGTGAGCTGCGTGTGAGCCTCATCACACATGCAAATAAACACAGATTTGCTGCATCAAATGTAGAATAAATTAGAGAAATAAAGGAGCAGATAAGCGCGTGCTGAGCGCAGCACTGCTGGCCTACCGTCTCTCCTCTCCTACATTACTTTAGCGCCTATGCTAGGCCTGCGCCTCACCCTGCGCTCTGTCAGAAAATGAAAAAGATCAAAGCAGGTGACGTGTCTCTGCACGTTCTGAGTCTTTGATCTTCGACAGTATAACTCTCGATCGGCTTTGAAGTAAGAGCCTTTCATTAGGGGGTATTTAATATTGCCCCACTGTTTGCCTGCGCCGCTCTTCGCTTCTTTACTAGCGCGAGCTGCGAGTAAACCTCGGCGCGCTCACAGTCAGCTGTTGGTATGTGACTCGGGAGAAAAAGAGCTGTAAGTGTTTTATTGCGGCCCTTAAGACGAATCACATGGCTGCGTCTCAGGCGTTGGAAGCGGCAATAAACTGAGAGCCCGTTTGGCCTGTATTTCCTTTGACTTGACGAGAAGCGCTCGTTCAGAGCTGCTACAACAACAACAAAAAAAGACTTTATCTTTTACATTGTGTACTAGCAGCTGCGACATGAGCGCGAGGCTTAGCTGCAAGACGAAAGGGAAAAAGCTAGAAGCTGCCAAACTGCGCTCTGCTAATTGCGAGCTCAGCACATAGTCGAGGTCTGCGTGAGACTGTTTGTATTGGCCTGTTGACACGTAATGGATTTTTCACTACAGGAAATTCAAATGCCAAATCCCTCAACTCGATGCTCCAGGCCCCAACTTTTCCAAGCGCTTGCTGTCATCTGTGTCGATGGATCTGCGCGAAAACAAAATCCATAATTGTAACGTGACAGCTGTAACAATGCTCTCAGACGCAGCTTAGCGCTTATTAGCAAGGCAAGACCCCAAAAGGGGCATTATGGTTTTTAACTAGCACAAGATTATCTTGTGAAATGACGCGGCCCTGTTGTGGCCTCCATGCGGTAGATCGAACTCGCACTGCCCTGCACTTCTCGCTGGAGATATGGCTGGAATTGGAAGTTTGCTTGGAATTTCTTTTACATGTACAGCAACTGTAAATTATGGTTGAAGTTCTGCGCGCTTGCGGACGCCAGGCTGACTCACGGTTTACCTTAGAGCGGGCCAGTCTGTACAAATGTGTCACTTTCACGTTGTTTGGGACCTTATTAGGCTCACCTTTTAGATTCAGTACACGTAGCAATAAACAGTGGACTGGAACAGTATTGGTACAAATCGGCTACACATGATGCCAACTCATACAGTTCGGCTTATTAAGAGGCACAACTGCAGACAGTGAAAAACATCCGCTCAGGAAACACAAACATGCGCAAATACTGGGTACACAACATGAATTGCTTTCCCCATTTTGAATACACTGGTATATTAAACACCCTCAAAAAATGGTTTATGATTTTGTTGTGTCAAGTTGTTGCCCACAAAGACAATGTCACACCAACACAATTGCACAGTTGCTTTCAACATATATATATATATATATATATATATATATATCTGTGTGTGTGTGTGTGTGTGTGTGTGTGTGTGTGTGTGTGTTATTTGTTTTGGCAAGTGTGACGTTTTATTTCATTCATGAACAACCACTTGACACATTTTAATCATGTTGATTCCAAACAGCATTATTTCCAGTGTAGGAAGCCATTGAAAATGCAAAACAACACAATATTACAAATGTACAAGGAAATCTTCAAGCTTCACAAAGTACTAATTGCGCTTACAATAATTTTCAGGATTAATATTCAGAGGTAATCCACGTACAATCAAACACAAAACCTTACCTTCCTGACAATCCGGTTATATGAGCTGTGACTGCACAACAATTGGTGGCTAAAATTAATATTTCCCTTTTCTCTTTTCAGATATCAACACGTGGATTTCCCAGAAGCCATGATGGTGTTTATGTTCAATTCCATTCAACACAATCCAGCATCAGCACAGCACAGTTCATCTTAAAACGTGTGAATTTGTGAATAATAATAAGAAGGATACATCGTATTATAACGTAATTAATACATTAATAATTGTAACCACCTTGGATAAAACTACACATTTTTATCTGACTGCTGGAAGACATACATTTGTTTTATATGTAAATTCCTGCAAATAAACTATAAGAAAAAAATTGTTTCAATGTTCTAATTTTTTCTTTCTCTATGAATACGAATACATACATACATATATCCATATGTCTGCCACGCTGCCCATAAAGATGTGATTCCCACTTCAGCAGGAGAAGAGAAAAACACTCAACTTTATATTTATGACAGAGAAGTCAGTGGCCTTTCCTGAGCATCTGTTACTCCCTCCAATGGCCTTGTATGTAGAGTGGGCACAAGGTGGCAGTATTGGTTGATTTAATCCTCATGCACTGACGTTGTTTGTAGATTTAATACAGTGTGCGTGCGTGTGTGTGTGTTGTGGCGGTGTAAGAGCTGGGGGTTGTAGGGTGTTGCCAAATTAGCAAATAACAGACAAATATGACACATCTGGTAGCAGGCAAGTCTTAGAAGTCATTGAAAACATTTGAAGTTGGTCATTGAACACTTTGTAATCAATATCTGTGTTTCACTACGGTATTTTACTACTGCAAACGATGAATTATGGGATGCATGAAGATAATCAGATTTCGTCATAGCTTGCATGTTGACACACACGTCCAGTCAGAGTGAATGACTAAAGCTTCAGCTGTAGCTTATAACATGGATACGTAATATATGGGAATAAATAGCCTCCAGCTATTTTCGTCCTCTCTTTCTCTCATTCTCTGTCACACACACACACACACACACACACACACACGCACGCACGCACGCACACACACATACACATACACACACACACACATACAAACACATACACATACATACAGCTTTCTGCTTCCTTTAGTTATTAAACGTACTTGAACATCTTTAAGAACACCATAAACATCTAGCGTGCGCAAAAGGCGCACCATGGCTGGGCGCAACCTGGCCATTCCCAAATGGCTTAATTCTGGCGTTTGGAGCAGGGCCTTGTCGTCCTCAGCCTCAATGAAATGTATCATGCTACAGCTCCCCAACGTGAAACTGCACCATGAAAGACCATGAAACCTAACATACTGCAAGAACACTGTTAAAGTTCGCCTCATCGTCTTAACGCATTGCCGTGCGCCAGGCTCAAAAACAGCAACAACCTACCAGCAATTCATATGCCCTCTCCATTGGCTCAAACCACACCCGTTAAAATCTCACTTAACTTACGCCATCTTTGGCATCTCCCAAACTTACTGCACATCGATCCCAACGTGCGAATCAACAGCCCTATGGTGACCAAAACCACGCGATCTCAACGCTAAGAGTACAGTGGACTCTGCACGTCAAAATTCCAGTCTTATACTATCCTACGGGAAGCGGGCTCAGCGCCACAGCATGTACGGTATCAGATCTACATTGCTGCTGGGGTGAACCTTCTTTCAAGAAGCCAATAAAAATGGTTTACTTACCCGCGCTCTCGCCTGTTGTCTGCGTGACGCACGGTGGCTCGTCGCCTATGGTTCAAAGGATCTATACGTTTCCAGCTTCTACGAAGCGATCAGCTCCCGGAAATCAAAGCCCTTTCTGAAGGCGAAACGGTGGTATTTACAACTCTTCGCTCTCTTAACCCCCCCACGCGTGAGCCACCAGCGCGGTCGCTTCCCCCTCTTGGGGATAAGATAGGCAGAAAGAGGGACAAGAGGAGGCGGCGACTTCTGTAGGCTACAGTCATTGCTGCCGACGAGGCAGGCGAGACGGAGGATGCCAGCGAAGTGCTCCTCAAAATCCGCCTGCCGCATAAAGCGAGCCGAGCAAAAAAAAAAAATGAAAGAAAAAAAGTCTTGTGCTAAGATCATTTGTGCACCGGCGCAAGCTCTCTAGGCGATAGATTGGGAGATCCAAAGGGGAGACAACAGCATAAAGTTCATGTTCATAGAGTGGAGACCACGTGGTCCGGCGCAACCAATGGCGGCGTGGATTCAGTCGTAAACTTTTATTACTTAGCTGTAAATTCCCCTTCTAAACAACTAGGAATGCGTTGGGTTTTCTCTCTCGCTCTCCCTCTTCCTTTTTTTTCCTTCCTGTTTTATCAGTGTTTTGTGGTGAATTGGTGTAGTTTGTGATCTTAATTAGATTCACCAGGAAATGGTGAGCAGGACAATAATAATAATAATAATAATAATAATAATAACTCAACTTAAAGTGAGATCAGTTTTTAAGACCATGCATAATTAGTGCATAACGTTTCCTGATTACAGTCACACAGGCAAATTGATAACTGCTGTTTTTATTACAATAGTTGCCAGAGCCACAGTTGATTTGAGCCAATATGAGGAAATGAAGTCCTTTTTAGGAAGCCATTATTTTAAATGGCGACTAAAATAAACAGTAAATACTAATAAAGAAAACAGCCTGACCAGAGCCAATCTACCCCGCCTGACCCTGTTTTTGTTTTGGCCTTGCTTTTCATGCAGCATGAGCTTCATTAGGAGCACATGCCTGCTGCTATGAAAACAAATACCGGTCTATTCAAAGGATTGAATAGATGTTAATAAATATCGACACTGTGTGCAATTTTAAGGGGAGCATGTTGCAAATTTGTGCTAAATGAAAAGTAACAACCTACAACCAACAACTGCAACCAAAGCATATTTATTTATTTCATGAGCAGCAATGTATTTCATGTATTTACGAGATTTATTGGGTGATATTGTCTAAGCAGTTTTATCTGAACACACGCAAATTACATTAACGGATACTGTTATAAACTCTCAATGGACAATACTGCCAGATTTCTAAATCCATTGCTATAAGCTATAGTGAGGATACTTATTATTACAAGCTATAATGAGTATTATTATTATTATTATTATTATTATTATTATTATTATTATATTATTATTATATTTTTACTATATTTTTTAACTTTTATTATTATTAATTATAATTATTTGGTTTAATGATAACTGTTGTTGTCATTAAACCAACACCAAAAGTAAATGAAAGTAGCATCTACCAACTTTGACATAAAGTGCTGCCAAAATTTTGTTATCAAGACTAAATGAACCGCAGTCAAAACCGAAAAGTAAAGGCGCGCTCTCGCCCCAAATCCACAGGCCTTCAACGGTTATTAGATACATGCCAACTTTTCGGGCTTTTTCAGCCCTCCTCAGTATCCAAAACAACAGAGAAGCAGATGGAAGCACACCGTGTTTTATTCTAGATATGCAATCTTTTACTCGCCATCCAAGTAAACAAACACAGGGATAAAATAACAAAGATTTTGCATGCAAAGTAAAGCTAACGCTGTCTTGTGGTTAAAATATTGAGACGTTCAGAATTTTATCTCTGATTTATTTCTAAACACAGGATGAGCATCCAAACAAGATGGTAATAAGCAGGTTTTAGCTTCGTGTGCTTTTGCCAAAGGACATACCACACATCTGTCATGTTAGCTCTGTTTCCCCCTGTTTCCCACTTTGTTTGTGCAACCATAAAATACTACTGTCATATTAAACGCAGCAGCTCTTCAGCAGCACTTATTTCTCTTTTTCTTTCTACGTTTGCTTTTTTTTTACTTTTCTTTCTTCCTGTTTTCATTTGTTCATCCCAGTTTTAAAATTCTATGCATGCGATAAAGCTCATTAACTTTTGCTAAAACATTTAATACCATATTTTGTGTTCTTACTAGTTCTTATTACAGATTATTATAGTTCTTATTCAGATTGCTCAGAATTAAACGACCAAACCGTTGATTAGGAATTATAACAAAACATTAAAAGCTCTTAAATAATAGAATTCGCTCCCTAAACCTTTTCAAAATCAGTTTTATAGTTCACAGCTAAATAAACTCAGAAACATCCTATTCTTAAAAGTACCCAAGTTAGATCAATACTACACACGCATATATATATACATACGCTAAAACCAGCCGCTCCACGTCCATGTTGCTTTCCTTGTCTCTTGTCCTAGCGCGTCTAGCCACACTGCACAGAAATCAAAAGGGAAAAACGTCTGCCCGGATGCGACACTGTCGGGTTTACACCACCAATAAACTTTACTGCAGGTATAGTAAAGCCCTAATTTGGAAAGCAACAACAGTTCGATATACAATGACCAGACGGATGGACAATTCTCGCGAACAATTGTCACTACTGGGAACTTCCTGAAAAATTTCTATGCCTGCTGGAGAGTTTTCACTAAAATCGGTTTAAAAGGAGAAAATTCAACCAAGGAACAACGAATCGAGCTTCAAGAGAAACGAAATGAGCGTTAATTTCCCTTTTCAACGAAAGTTGTAGAAATTATGTTTTAAACTAAGAATTTATTTGTCATCTTAAAAAAAAAAATTGGACAAGTTGTTCGAGTTTAAACTGGCATTAAATAATGTTCATGCGGTTTTTATTAGTTAAAACATAACAAAATAAAACTAGTTTCTAAATGTTCAAATTAGACAATTTTGTTAAAGTTTTCTAATCAGGTTCCTCTAAGGTTTGTCTTTAGTAGCTGCTCCCATGTTGTAAGCTTGGTGCAATCAGGGCTGGTTTATTATCCACGAGTCTATAGCTATTACCTGTCATTACTGGTCGTAAAGGAAACGACACTCATGGGTTGTTAGGCCCCAATATATCCCGAGACAGTGTTCAAAGCAAGAGCTTTCATGAACGCTAAACTTTCAGCATCAAATGTCGATTAAGTTTTAGGCAAAATTCTTACAAATAATGTGTTCTAAAAGACCCAAAATTATAATTGTAATTTCTTTTTTCCAGTTTTCTTTTTAGTTTCCACTTTCTTTACAGTTTTATTTTCTATTTCCCCTTTCTTCCAGTTTTATTTTCAATTTCCCATTTCTTTCCAGTTTTCTTTTCAATTTCCCCTTTCTTCCAGTTTTCTTTTCAAATTCCCCTTTCTTCCAGTTTTCTTTCCAATTTCCACTTTTTTTTCAATGTTCTTTTTAATTTCTCATTGCTTTCCAAAGTTCTTTTTTATTTCCCATTTCTTTCCAATTTTTTTTAAATTTCCCATTTCTATCCACTTTTGTTGTTAGTTTCCACTTTTTTCCAATTTTCTTTTTCATTTTCTCTTTTCTTTTTTCTAAACGCTTATCTCCTTTTACGAGGAAATCGTCCCCAACAACAGCTTACGCCATATTTTCTTGTATATCGTTATAGTGTGGTTCACTATCACATTAACCCCTACCGCAAGTCATGTCCACACCTGCTACTAGTTTAAACAGCAATTACAGAGCATTACAATGTTCAGTGTTTAAATGAATGATGGTGGAGAAAAAAGTACATTTGGATTCATGTAATCTGATGTTTGGATAAAAGACTCGACTTTTAAAATTTGAATGAACTATTTAAAAATGTATTTAGGTATGTTGGTCAAATTGTGGCAAGGCTTCTTGAGAGCAAACGCTTAACTTTTGCCATCGCTTCTTTTGACTAGATTTATACTTAGCCGCATGTGTCGTATATGTAAAGAATATTATTTTCTTATAATAGGCCAGAGAAAACATGTTTTTTGCGATCATAAAAACAATAAGGTGGAATGAGATTTGCTGAATGTGTCTCTAAATTTCTGATTTGCCTACAAATTGCATTGAACGTGTCGCCCTCTACCTCATTCTGGTTATATTTGGCAGATAATGCAGATTAACATTTTTACTTCTGAATCCACCATTTCAAATGGGTCTTTTATCAGTATGCTGGATATAATGCGACTATAAAGCACTCACTTTTAAGCCAAAGGATTCCTGTTGAAGGGGCATCTTTCATAAAACTAATTCAATCTTATAAAGCTCTAAAGTGAGCTCCTAGAAAAATGCGCCTCAAATAATGTGAATTCTAACCGCTAATGCTCTGCTTTCCTGATTCTTTCATGACGTCACACATTTCCAGTTAGTCCAAGTACCTGCATCTGTGCTGAGTTTAGGAAGACTGTGCAACCCATATTAAACAGTGCTTAGAGGCAGCTTGCATGCACAGTGTTTACCCTTGAACCATTAAATGCTAAATGGAAGCCACTCGCTGGCTGCTGTGTCCTGCTACTGCCTGAAATAGCTAGAGTTTATAGCAATTCAGCCTAACGGATGTTAGCTGAACAACTTCTCAATAATCCTCCCTCAAATGTTCCTAGAAACTTCCACAAAGAGGACATAATCCAAGACTGAATGGCAGCTTTCAGCACTGACTTGTAATTGATTGTGTAGTGGTTTAAAAAGTGGCAACAGTACATGCTAATACAGGCTAGGCCTGTTTGGGTAATGAAAAGGCCATAGTAAGTAGGAAATCTACCTTTGAAACTATCTCTAATGGCCTAACCGTACAGGCGCGTGTCCTTGAGGTCTAATCAGTGAGGCAGCGTTATTAAAAAAGACTACGCTGGCAGCATCGCCAAATGAGTAGACTGCAAGACGAATGAGAAGCAGGAGAATGTGCCATCATGTTTATTCTTCTGTTGATATCAACAACAATGGCATATACACACACAGTTCTGTCTATATTCACATGAGGAACAGCAAAAAACGAGCATATTGATAACAGCAAGATATTACAAGACGTACATGAAGGTTATACTCAGTGCAATTTAAAATCTACGCTATAACACCAGCACGATAAAATAACAACATTTCCTTTTAGTAAAGTAGGGTAGTTATTGTAGCAAGTATGGTCATCTACACACAAATGTGCGTTCACCGTAGGCAGTTTAAGTTGTTGGGGGAAATCTGTGTTCTTATTCTTCTTATTATTGTTCTTATTTCTTATTAAACAAAGCAGCTCTGTGATATGGAGGATAAACCCTTTCTTATAGGCAAAGCTTTGTCTAGTTAGGTAGTGCCGTGGTACAATCTCTTGAAAATGTTAGCTTGGCTCTGAGCTCGCTAAGTCTTCTGAAGACTTCAAACGCTCGATAAACAACGTTAAGTGTTCAAAGGGTAAATCATATAACTTAAGTTTTAATACGCTAGAAAAGAAGATAGGAAATCTTTAGGTAGAAATCTATATTGCAAATTCCCCATGATTAGGTAGCTTCTTTCGAGATTTTCAAACGATTGCAATCTCTATGATCCCAATAAAATAATCAAAGAATTACAAAATGTAATCTTGCTCATTTTCATCACAAAGCTTAATAATAAACTACACGTACTAATCGATAGAATGCGAAATTCAGAATACATATTACTACACTTGTCAATGCCGTTTTCAATAAAATGGCACTAATGAGACATTTCCATATTCTGAAGATTACTAACATTGTTTTTACCGAAACACCGGCTAGTTTTGTATTCTTCGGTCATGTCGATATCAGAGGGATATCAAAATATTGTGACTAGTTCTATATACAAGATCAACACAGTCTGTGGAAACGTCCTAATGCCAGTAGTTCACAAGGACTTGGTGTGAACTGGTTGCTACTCGTGGCTATTTTAGTCACATTTTATTATTCACAACTTCCTGCCAAGTATGAAATGCAAGTGACTCCGATAACCAAATATCATGCCTTTAGATTCCCAAATTAAACGATGGCTCGACATTTCTGGTAACCTACTCTGATAACAGCAAATACGAAATTTTAGCTTTTTCCCCCTTAATGGTAAAATTTCTCGAGCGGCGGTAAAAGAGCTTTTTTTCTGGGTTGATTGAGAGTGCTTTTATGAGGAGACTGATGTCTGTGGGCTTTTTTTCTCACTTTTTGACCCAACTGTTTGGCGGGTCGTCTCTTTCATTGGCCATCCTTGAAACCTCTTCTATTTCTGCCATATAACCATAAAAAGACCATAAAATCACTCCTTGCTTTCCTCTTTCTCTTCCGTTTCCTTTTCTTCTGCTTCTTCCGCCTCCCCGTCCTCGTTGCCCTCTTCCTCGGCCTCTGCCTCGGCCTCTGCCTCTCCCCTCTGGCCTGGAAACTTGTCTTTGTTATTCTCCTTTTTCCACTTCATTCGCCGGTTTTGAAACCAGATCTTCACCTGCCGTTCGGTCAAGCTCAGCGCGTGGGACACTTCGATCCGCCGTTTGCGCGTGAGGTACGGATTGAAGAGGAACTCCTTCTCCAGCTCGAGAGTCTGGTAGCGGCTGTACGTCTGCCTTCCATTGCGTCTCCCAGGGGCTTTGGGGTGAAATAGGAAATGTATATATTAATTGCACCAATCAAGTGAACGTTTAGGTGTCCTGTTTTTTCAGTGTTCTCCATTTATTGTCATGGTCAAGACAACATACAGATACATAACAGATGGATACCTGCAATGTGTAGCCATGCGTCGTAAAATAGGCTGTAATTATAACGATTTGTGTATTCTCTCTCTCTCTCTCTCTCTATCAAACACCCTTCTTTACAAACACATATGCATAAACACACACACACACACACACACACACACACACATGATTCACCTGTATAATGTAGGCCTGTCACCACTGAGCCAGGGAATAGAGCCAAAACAATATTAAAGGTCAACAATTTGATATCATTATGTTTAACTAGAACCGCCCAATCAGTTACACACCAAATATGTCATTGTTGAAAACTTTTCCAGTAACATAAGTTCTGATTCGTGTAGTTTCATGAGAAAAAAATGATAAGCCAATTTAGGTAAAGGTGGAAAAGTGGGGTTAAATTTTCACTATTAAATGGTTTCACGTGCAGTGCTGTAACTTATACTTTAAAGCTGGAGGCAGTGTCTCTTTCTCTCCCCCCCCTCTCTCTCTTTCTCTCTCTGACACACACACACACACACACATTTTACAGCCACATTAAAAGAACACAAAGCTGCATTAAACTGAATTTCAGGATCACTTGTATCTAAATCAGCTCTTTAGGCATTGTAAATGCTAAGATGCTAAGAGAAGAAGCTAATACAGATAGCTTATAGTTTTAGTCCTTTAATTACGACACTAGTTGTTTTGAGGGAGAAAAACGTAGCAGACGCTCAGATATTGGTACAGCTACATTTAGTCAAAGATGAACGAAATCATTTGCTGATAATCATTCAAGAAACCAATCGAACAGCGCTATTTCGTCAACAACCCACAAGAAGTGTCGCCGACGAGCTCATACACATCAGCCAAGATCCAACCTGCTATTGTCAGTCTTTCCTTCTCGTATTTAATAACGGTAGACGAGCTAGCATAACCGCTACCTCTTTGATTCAGACTTCTAAAAGCCTGCCTGAGCTTATCCTACATTTAACCGACCTTGTTTCTTTTGACATTATATGATGTCTCCCTCTAAACACGAAGCAGCCAACCGCCAGAGCGTTTTACATTTAACAGACAGGGCTTATCTTGGTCAATAAATGCTTAAATGTTGATAACATTGACTGGCTTAGCTGCATTCTGAACACCAAGTTTGCTATTTGCAACAGCTAAACAACATGGCATAACATAACGGATAATAGCTTTAGCACACAAACAAGCGCGCTCACAGAGAGAGAGAGAGAGAGAGAGACATTCAAACATGGCTGGTTTTGAAGAGAATGAAAGTAAAATAATAATTATTATAATGATAATAGTAATAATGAGTGCTCTAACCGTGGGGTCGCATCCATGGGAACATGAGGCTGGGAGAGGTATTCTGATTTAAGTGGCCTTGTCCTTCTCCAGGGTTAGAGCTACTAGACGATTTACAGTCTGGGTACTGCGCTAAGCTCGCCTCTTGCTGGGTACCATAAAGCGATTGCCTCGGAAGAGCTTCGTATCCATAAAATTTCGTCGCGTCTCCGTGACACGCCAAGGCGCAGGGGTTCTGCTGGTAGCCGGGGTTGGAAATGCCCGTGGTACCGTGATGGAAAAAGTCCTGTACGTGATGGGACGGGTGCTGGAAGCCCGGCGCGGCTGCTCCATGCCCGTACACTAGCGTGTGGCTCCGGGCAACGCTCTGTGGGAACCTGCAGTCGTAATAAGTTGGCTCTAACGTCTCGCCACCTTTGTACTTGGAGAAAAGAGGGTTAACAAAATAGGAGCTCATGTTTATCTTGCATTAAAAAAAAGAGAGAGAGAAAGAGGAAGAAAGACAGAGAGAGAGAGAGAGAGAGGGAGAGGGTAAGTCTCTTGGAAGTATATTCCTCTTGTCTAAGTGGTGGCAACCTATTGTTGCTGTTCCAAATGGCATACAGCGTAGAGCAACCGGAACTAGATGGAGAAATGCTGCCCCTTCGGACAATTTGAGGCAGCTCCCACTTCGGCTCCCCTCTCCTCGACTCTCTCTCTCGCGCTATCGCCAGCCGTTTCGCTTTTGCAGCCCTCAAATCATGGCGTGCACGGTGGATGTGTGTTAAGGTTAAAGCTGGCTAGCTCCGCCGGCTCAGTCACAAGCGCTTACTTTTTTTTTGCTTCCTCCTCAACCACCCCCACTACAATGAGCCCCCCTCCTTCCCTCCCTCCACTCTTTCCCCCCACCACCCCACCCTTTGCCGCTTCATCTTTCCACAGCGTCTACAGACGTCTACCTTGAGGGGCGAGACACCGTTGACCGCGTTCTGGAAAAAATAAATACATACATTTAAAAATGTTTTGCATGTTGTCGGCACTAAAACATAGCCATGGGCAAATCAGGTTAATGTTTTCTACGCTATAACCTTGCGTCTCTTGCACAATGAGGGCAACAATGAGACATAGAGATGTTTAAAATCTACTAATGTAAAGATTTAGATTTGAAATGGTCCAGTATGGTCACAGCTCACACGGTGTAGGCTACTAGAAGCTTTTCCATGCACAAGTCAGTATATTAACATGCTTTAAAGCGCAAAATGGCTCGATGTTCCAGCGCAGACCGTCCTAGCAGCGATTTCACATAACTGTAGATCAGTTTTAGAATGTAGGGCTTGTGCTTTAGCATTTATATGACCCTGAAATGGATAGCGAAAGCCAAACCAGAGTAACGACAGCACCCCCCCCCCACCCAGTACATTACAAATACAATTGCAATACATATAACGATCTAGAAACAATTGACACGGCAATAAATAATAAAAGTGAGTCATTACTACTACAATTGCTACATTTGTAAAATTTAATCAAAGCTGTTTTTAATTACTCTGCATCAACAAATATATATTATTAGTATTAGTATTTGTATTAGTATTGGTGGTGATATTGGTAGTAATAGTGGTAGCACCAATAGCGGTAGTGGCCACAGTCATAATAATAGAAGACGCAATAGTAATTACAAGTAATTATTGTTACTTGGTTCTTTCGTTTTATTACTTTTATTACGTTGCTACACCCGCTCCACACCACACACACACAAAACCTGTGTGAACACGCTGACTTCTCCGTCCCCTCCTAAACCTTGCAAAGAAGTTGTAAATCTGCCTCCCCGAGTCAATAAAATTGCGCATTTAGATGCTTTAGTTATTTCAGTAGACACGTTTATCCGCTGTTGTTTAGCTCCACGCAGCTCTTGTAGGGGCTCCCCAAAATACGAGCATGCGGTTTTGTGGCGCTACTGACGATTTTTACACTTCGTCGTTAAAAATGAAAGGTACACACTGGAAATTTATAGACCTCACACAGTCTATAAAGATGCAGATTGTTGGTCACTGGTTGTCTTTATTTCAGTAGCACTGGAGCAGGCCCATCACTGCGAATATGGGTTTCTTTGGCATAAACACACATTCATTTTGCACTATGTATTTATATTTAGAGTCTTGGCAAAAGACTGTTCAGTCTGTAGGACTCATCCTAATTAATTGATATTAACTACTATTAGCAAATGTGCAAAGTATACATCAAAAAATAAAGTAGGGCAATTGTTAGGTTGCATATATATATATATATATATATATATATATATATATATATATATATATATATATATAATTTTATATATAATGTATTATTATTCAGATAATACAATTAATATTAATAACAATAATAATAATAATAGTAGTAGTAGTAATAGTAATAGTATTATAGTGGCATTGTTAATGCTGGTATGCCATAAGCTATGCATGGAATTATGGAATTTTCCTGTGGTTCAAAGTTTTCGTATTTTCCCCTTTGTTTTATCATCTGAATCCAAATATTTTCCTTTTTGTTTTCATTTTCTTGCATTCACAGTAAAAGCGAGGCTCAGATTTATAGCACGGGTGTTTGAATAAGCGCTCGCAAAGAAATGAATTCTTGGACGAACGACTAAATTTGCGTTAACATTTCCAAGTTGTCTCCAATAAATTTGGTCAGCCGTGACAGCATATCACATAGGCCCGAACGTAAAAACACTGCCCTCTAAAACATCAGCGACTGACGCTGCTTTTGAGCTCGAGAGAAAGGCTCGGGGAGGAGTGTGAAATAAAGGGACACGGTGCGCTCGAGAGCCCAACGAAACAAACGGGAATGATGAGAAACAGTGGCGTTTAAGGTAATGATAAAGTGGAAGGGAGTTTACTACATCAGAGTGTTGACGTTTTAGTTTTATTTTAGTCGAAAGCGTGATTAATGACAGAGGCTGCCATTCTTTTCAGCACTGTTTTCCCAGCGCACATCGCAGGCCTCAGCGGCCCAGTGAGCGCTAAGCGTGAGCCAACAGCACCATCTAGCGTTCAGTTCGCGTACAAATCCAGACAGCCAGGCCACTCTGCGTTCTGCAAAATCATGAAATGCACTGTTGACTAAAATATCTTAACTTAAGCCATTGAATGTTTACTTAAAACGTTTACACTCTATCTGCAACAAATCTAAGATTTTTTATGCGGTTTTGAATTTTTAGTGCAGATTGCTTCTTTAACTTTTAAAATAACAATAAATTGTCGGTATAGTAAAAAAAAGTTTAGTGAAACTGAAATACTGCCTGCGTTCGTTCCTGAAAGCCTGTTTGAGGTGCTGGAAGAAACCTGGAGCAAGCTGGCGGACTGGTGTTGTCTTAGCCTAACAGACTAAGTGGGCCGCTCTCTTTGAACGGGACCTCCACCAGCACACTAGGCCTAAGCCATAAAGTAATTTAGCCCAGACGTCTAGCCAGTTAGCCAGGTTTGCTTTGTTCGTCTGCATCTGCGACAAACAACGCAAATTCTAACAGGGCTGTAAAACTAGCATTTTTTTGTCCTGTGCGGAAACGCGGTGGATTGGGGCTTTGAAATCTCCGCATCCTGTTCGTATTGTTAACAGCCACAAAAAGGCAATTTCAGCTGTGCACAGGAAACTAAAGCCAGACATGTCTTATTATTTCACTTAGATTCAATTCACGACCTTTGCACATACGTCTATGCGCACAGATGTCATGCCGGTATTATGTCACCGATACATTTGAGACAACGTTTAAGTCATGCATTAAAAAGCGCCCAACTTCATCTATTTGATCACTTTGCTTTGTTAGACTTGTGTCACAAAAATCACACCTCAGTTACTTGTAGGCCGAAATAACCAGTGTTGATTATTTAGTGTCTATAAGCAATAATGGTGTTTTTGTGGTGGAGAGTTTCACTGTTTATGTTTATGTTGCTCATTTTTTTTGTTTCATGTTTTTGTTTTTGATAAATTTGAAAAACGTCTGGCCAAAGTCCGCGAAAGAGCAAACTGTCAGCTGAGTATAATATTGGGTGAGGATGATATGACTCTTATTACTACTACTACCAATAATGTTAATAATAATGTTTAATAATGGTCGTAATTTATCTTGTACAGATTATTATTACTACTATATTCACATTATTGCCATTATCACTACAAGTACTGCAAATAATAATAATAATAATAATAATAATAATAACTATTATTATTATTATTATTATAATCGTAGTTGATCGTGTGCAGTTTATTATTACTACTACGTTCACTACAGCAGAACCGTTAGTATTAATACTGCTACTACTAATAATAAAAATACTAATAACGCTACTCCTATTACTTCAACTACTACTACTACTAATAATAATAATGGCAGCAGTAGTGGTGGCAGCATTATTGTTATTATTATTGCTATTATTATTATTATTGTTATTGTTATTAATATTATTATTATTATTATTACTAGCAGTAGTTGTAGAATTATTATTATTATTATTATTATTATTATTATTATATTATTTTATTTTTATTTTTTTTTGTTTATTATTATTATTTTCATGAGTAGTAGTATACCACTAGTGGAAGCAGTAGCATTTTATTATTATTATTATTATTATTATTATTATTATTATTATTATAGCAGTAGTAGTATAGTAGTAGTAGTAGTAGCATTAATGTTCGTGTTGTTATTATTAATATGATTATGAGTAGCAGTAGTAGTAGTAGAATACTAGCTGCAGTAGCAGTCGTGTTGTAGTTGTTGTTGTTAAATTAAGGACTGTAATTGTTATTTCTTTTACTGTTATTGTTGTTGTTGTCGTTTGTCTTGCAGTTTAAATTCCAAGCGTGTCTGACGCCTCGAAAGCCACAGGAGTGCTGGTCTTCAGACCAACCTCAGATCCTTGGTCAGGGTTAGGAAAACATGCAACTGCTCAGAAAACAGATAACTCAACAAGGCCTTGGATAAATAATTATGCAGCGTGGTCAGTGTATATGTTCTGGTTGTGTGACGGACATGTAGCCGACCACATTCTGCTTTTTAGCGATGGATATTTTCGTATGTTTGAGGACAAATGTTGACATGCAGACATGCATATCGGCTAACACTTTACAGTGTAGGTTTGTCATCGTGCATGACTTTCCCTGGTGAGCCCAACCCCGATACTTTCCAGATGAGGACATTGCTACATGCAGGCCAAAATCACTCCTCTAGCTGGACAGCCTACAAGGCCGCCAGCCCCGCATTGCTCTGCGTCGCAGAAGTGTCCTTTTTTCATGGGAGTGTTTCAAAAGAGTGATCGGAATGAGAGACAGAGTCAGTCTTAATATTAAGGAGGTGGTCGTATATATTTTAGCATATCTACAATCCATAATGAAGACTATCTTTACAATTGAAAGAATGTAAAATGCACAAACAGATACATTTAAAAACAACAAGGATATCACATCGACGCAAACATGAACTTTTTAAACTAGGTAAGTGTCCTTCCTTACAAAATATTGGAGTTTTACACCTGTTACAAACAAACAAAACACACATCCGAGAAAACATTCACGTGAAAATCATAAATTACGAAGTTGAAAATAGAGTAGTTCAAGTATTTTCTTGCTTACACTTCGGGGCAGCTTCTCAACGGGCTAGAAAGTCCTCGCTTTCGCTCTGGAAGTAACGAAACGTAATCTAAATCCAAACAGGCCTAGATGTGCAATTAAACATGGTGTTAATATGAACATAGGTTGGTAAAATTACAGTTACCAGAAATTAGAATTAGAATTAGACCATATGAAGAGGACTGTCGGTGTATATAGTCTATTCTCAATGTTCCTGTTAAGACTTTCGAGGACAGCCTTCTCAAATGTTCAGTCTCTTATCAGCAAAACAAGTTTTGGTCGATTATTCCTTGCTGTCGCTCTTCTCCTTGTTCATTTTCTTCATCTTCATCCGTCGGTTCTGGAACCAAATTTTGACCTGTCGCTCCGTTAGGTTCAGCACTCTGGCCACCTCATACCGCCGGTCTCTGGTCAGATACATATTGAATAAAAACTCTTTTTCGAGTTCCAGGGTTTGGTATTTTGTATAAGGGCACCGCTTCTTTCTTGTGGAGCGCGCGTGAATCCAGTTGGCCACGGGATTGTCTGCAAAACAAAGTGTAAAAAAAAAAAAAAAAATTAGACAATCATTTTAATACACCCCGAGGCTGCTGTGGACTAAACTACGTCCTTCACAATGAGTGCTACTGGACATGTTTGTGTCTCTTGAAACAACAAACTGTCTTATTTTTAGCTTTCAGCTGTCTCAGTTTTGGAAAAGAACTACTGCATCCGTTAATTGATACATTACAGTAGCTGAAACGTAATGAAAATTCACAGATCATCTCAAAATCCTAGTCTTCCCAAAGCTCTGAAAGTGCTTACTCGCTGTGAGTACTGGCGTCGTAAAGTAGTGAATACATCTATTCGCTTTATAGGCCCATAAAAAAGCCCAAAGCGCCTTGTGGCTCAAGTCTGCAGTCAAAACGTCCCACTATGCTCTGAATGCACTGCTCACATTCCATTTGCTCTTTGTCGAAGTTGTGGTTCATTTCTGAAAATCAGATTTTGATTAAAAGGTATGAAAGACCTTTATTGGGATTACTTAGTTAAAAATGTGTTATTCCATTGAAACGAGTGAACTAAAAATTAGCATGGTTCTGTACAAACGTAGCCCAACTTTAGAAGCAGTTAATTGCACACCCATAATAGTTCTACACAGTATTTTTATTCTGAGGGCGGAAAGACATTGTAATTCACGCGTTACTACTACCGTCCGTTTCCACTACTGCTACCCAATCCATGTACCAAGTAGTGGTTAAAAAACATATAAAACGCACGTTGTTGTAACTACGCCTTGTTAATATTATTGGAAACTAAGCACATGTAGCTTAAAATCCACAGCCGTGCCAGACCTGTCTTTCAAGGAGACCACTTTTATAACCCGCTACCCGTTTTACAGCCCTGTCTTATGGCGTTTTTCCTCAATGGATAGCCCCCCAAAGCAGACTTGAGCCAGCCGAGAACGGCAGGGGCTAGATGAAAGGGTATAGAACTTGGTTTTACGACGGACGACAGCCAACAAGCAAGCGAGTGCAATAAACCCGAACTGCATCTCAAACCCAGTTGTAAACAAGAATGGCTTACACTTACTGGGGTCTAATTCAGCTTTCTCGTCTTTGTGCTTCCCGGAAGACAGGATCTCCGTCTCAGGCGAAGGTGCACTCTGCTGCTTTTCTCTGATGTCGACGGCGGAGCAGTAGAGATAATCCGAATAGGTTCGTCCGTTTGAAGCCAAGCAGTCTCCAGTCCGGGGGTCCTGGAAGGCGTCAGGCTTCAGCCCATAGTGCCTACCGTTAGCTGGGTAGCCTGGAAAGGACACGGTACCGGGGAGAGGCTCTAGCCACGAGCGCACGTACCTTGAGTCTGTTCCTAAGTGAGGCTGGTGAGTGTACGGGTGGTAGACCACTGACGACTGCGAGTGACCAGGGGCCCAAGAGGTAGTGAAAACGGGGGGTTTCGGGGCAAAGCTGCAGGACGGATAATCCACGCACTCCGGTACCAGCGGCGTCGGGCGTGAACCGGAGGAGATCGGAGCAGCGGTGGGAAAACGAGTCGCCAGCACATCCTCGCTCTCGTGGTTGATCAAGGAATCCACATAGTAGTTACTTATGGGACCCGTAGTCGACATGGCGATGCTGCCGTCTCTTTTACATGCATCCGATTATTATATGGAGTGTATGTGTACTTTTTTATCTGCCCATAGAACAATCAAGCCAGGTAATTATTTCTCAAAGCTTCTCCAGCTGCGATTGGTCGACTAGGAAACACGTGATTACATTTACCCCCTGAGAAAAAAACCGCACAGCAGATCAATGCGCGGGTTGTCTTGGGATAGCATTGCACTTCAGGATTGCAGTAGGTTGCTGAATTCTAATGTTGTTTGCTTAAAGCGACTCGGATGCAACGTGACAGAGCATATTCGACTGTCATTGTCCTGATTTTCTAACATGAGGGAACGTTCTCGTCTTGGTAGAAATGCGCGAAGTATATTCAAGGTCTCGCCGAGGCACTACTTTTTGGTGTAATCAATCTTGGTCGAACATATACGAGGGTACTCTCTGCTCTGGCTAACATTTTGCGCATCATTCCCAGAGTATGTTATTATGTAAGCTAACTTATTATTTAAGCTGTCCTTTGCGTCTGCTGCTGTTTATTGTTTGTGTTATTTTTTAAATACAGATAGACTTTGTTCAAACGCGTATGGAATGGACTTCTCCATGGCGCAGATGTAGGACTTTGGCTTGCTGTTGCGCACTGGAACCCTGAGCTTCCACCAGTTTCAAATAAACACATTTCGGGATATCCCTCATAAAACGGAGTTTTAAAAAATCGCAGAGGTGGGAATAGCAAGGCGCTTGCAAACTTGGCCACTACAGTGGCTGGATTCGGCAAGTGGTCGTGCATGCTTTTATGTCCTTCAATAAATTTTTATGAGGACCATTTGATTGTTCATAAACGTGTCGTTAATAAAACTGCAGTTGAGTTTCTAGCTTAACATAAAACCAACACAGCGCTTGTGAAACAGGTCTCATCAAAGCTAAACGTCGAAGACAGCATGGAGGACTGAGGAGAGATAGAGGGCTGTGTGTTGTCTAAACGCCCTGGGATTCGTCTTGGGAAAATAAAGTCCATGCATTTTGTGCTTACTCACTTGACCCGAAGGCCTACATTTAGCCTAATGTAAAAATGGAAGTGGACGTGATTATTTTGAGCACTGGAGAGATAAAAAAGAAAAATAATAATGGCTACTTCGAGAGTAGATTTGAATTAGTATGAGCAGTTATTTAGATATTTAGAAATAGTGTGGAGAGCAATTTAAATAATGCTTGCACTGAACATACTGTTTACTTATCTATATATAACGTCAGTGTCCAGTTCTGCACACTTCCAGTGCTTTATAGAGACCACAGTGTCGTTACTCGTCTCGATTTGAATGATTATTTTGTTTTTAGTCTAGTGTTTAATTTCTATTCTTATTTCCTTTCATTTTTTAATATCTTGGGCATTTATATATTTAAGATTTAAGATTAAGTTTTTTTTTAAATATATATTTTTGAGGTTTGTGGTCTTCAGTTAAATTGTGAGAAGCAAGCTGTAGTTATAGATAGTCTATATATGAAAAATACTTTCATAGTCTTTCTGAAAAATGCTTCAAAGCTAGAGCTCGTGCGGTCTGTTTTATATTTATCGTTTGGTTCTGATTTGTTTCAGCGTGTTTCGACACTTGGCAATGTGTTGATTTTGGTCTGCAGTCATTGTCAGTGTTGGGCCCAGCCTCGAGCTGGCCACATGAGGTCAGGCTTTTTTTTTCGTCCAGTTTTTTACTCAGAATTCAAGATATTATTAAAATACAGACTGACTAGGTAATGGTACGTTGAGCACAGATTGTACCCTTTCAAATGATTACATATTTTCAAATTATAACATGAGACAGTCTATTACAAGGATGATTTGCTTGAGGCGTTTTTTAACTTGCCACTACTTTCCGAATCAGCATGTGACTTCCAGATTTGTGGTCGCAGTAATAAAATCCACTGAGCAACAAACTGAACTAACGTTTGTTTAAGAAAATATTGTAAGAAATTTCTGAAGTTGAAATCTTTTACTCTGTACTAAATTTCATCAAATTTTAAATATAATAAGTTGATACTCGTTACTGTTCGGTCACTATTAAATTGCTACCATAATAGTTACTACTATTGTAACTATAATGGAGTTAAAATATGACTTATTTTTGGAGTTATTTAAATGAGTATAATGAAAGATACATTCAAAATGTTTGGGATAATGAATGCATGCAAGTGAATATCAACAAAACTTCAAATAGTCTCCTGAAGTCATGCGGCAATCCCTCTATGGACGCTACTAGGTCAGATGTATGTAGACTTGAACCACAGATTGATTAAAAATGCATATTCATTAATACACGTCATCGCTGGGCGGCAGACTGCACGAGCAGTGAATGTCAATGTGATTTTTTTTACCTATTATGTTATTTTTCTTTAATATTTGAGGTTTATTTTCTTGGTTATTGTATGTCCAGTGCGCTGGTGTGTGCACATGACATGTTACCTAGTTTAAAACACATTTGGTGTTTTCGCTTGATGTTCTACCTCACGTTGCATTATGGTCCTTAGAAAGTGGAAAACTATTAATTGTCTTTTCTGATTTTCTTGTTAATTTATACAGCTGTGCAACACTTTGGCTAAAAGGTTTCAGTTTCTTTGTTGCATTTTTTTCATTACTCAAATAAACATTACTAATAAGACCAGTGTCTCTATTGTGTATGTGTTGTCCTGCCATAGCAAAATATTCACTAATACTGAGCCTATTTTCACGAAAGCTTGGTTTTGTTGTGCTTAAATGAATCACAAACTAAATAGAATCTGTCACTTATTTAAATGTTAATGTGGTACAAATATAAGATATAGGTATGTTTAATTCAAGCCCAGTTTAATTGGTTTTATATGCTCTATTAAGAACTTATTTTGTCCTTGTTTGATCTGTCTGCTCGGTTGATGTATGTAATCGCTAAAACGAAACAGTTTAATGCATGCCAAATATGGAGGTTGACTCCTTTTTCAAAGAAACATTAAAACCATTTTATTTAACATTTTAAGACCAGAGTTTCAAATGAAGGCCATGTAGTGGGAGCAGTGTTGTGAGTACTGGTGGCCTCATTGCCACAAGAAAATGCACGGCTAGACAGTGACTTGTTTTCTTTTTTCTCTGACATACAGTAATATATGACATATTAAGTAATTCCTGTCACAATTGGGCCAGTTTTATTGTCAAAAAACGTCCTTATTATAAATTCACGTTTGAAAAGATGGTATTTTATTATATGACGTTTATTCAACTTTGTACAGCTAAAAGAATGTTTGCTTTGAATTTCCTTCAAATGTGCCGTTCTACATCAATGAAAAATATTGACATAAACAGTTGTTCATAATAACCACAGTCGTTCATTTTATTTACTTTTGGCGAGGGTTTGTTTGAAGTAATGCATTGTATTCATGTGTAACCGATATTGTCATTTGAATCAAGTAAATTCAAAGCAACACTTTTTCAGGAATATGTAGGAAATTAGACGTCAATAACATACTGCCATTAAACTATGAAGCTACGCTGCTGCTTTTGCTGTTAGTAAAATTCATCAAAAACCCATCTATATATCTGTCTATCTATCTATGTATATATCTATCTATGTATGTATATATATATATATATATATATATATATATATATATACCACACACACAGTATGTTCTTTTCATTCTTTTGAAAAGTAAAAGATTGGTCAGTGAAGTATTCAAATAATCTTTCGGTCATTTCACAAATAGGTCAACAACATAATGTTTTCAGGCAATGTTATTTGCAGTGATAAAACTAAAGGGTCAAAAATGACAAAAAATCTGTACTATTAACTATAGATACAAATAATGGTGCTGTGTTGATAACATTGTATACACGAAGTGATGATGGAGCAAATTCTTGCACAGAAATGATTCTATTAAGCACAGCTCAGGCGCATTCACCGACGTTAGCATGTTTAGCATGTTTATGTTAGCATGTTTAGCCTTCAGACATCATTCATTTGTGCCAATGATTAAAAAGGTCATTAAACATCACGGTACGTCCCTTTATGTGTCACACGCTTTACGATAATAACACGCCTTAATGTACCTATCATTATTATTACTATACAATTGCGTGTGATATCTGTAGAGAAATTTGTCGCTAATTAAGAGACATTTGCTTTATGAAACATCATAGACCATCATTTCTCAAGAGACGATCCAGCGTTTCCGAATGCGTGGTTTACCAACAAAAAAGAAAGAGTGTGTGTGTGTGTGTGTGCGTGTGTGTGTGTGTGTGTGTGTGTGTGTGTGTGTGTGTGTGTGTGTGTGTATGTGAGCATGTGTTTGTGTGTAAGGGGGGGGGGTTAGGCCATTGGAAACGTTTCAAATGTGTCTGTTCCCTAGTACAAGGACAGGCTTATACTGACCAGCGCACTTTAAAGGCCAATACCGGCCATCTGAGTGCGGACATCACTGAAATTAACTCCCTCAACTAAACAAAACTGCTATCCCAAATATGTTGCCTTGTTATGTACAAAGTACCAAAAACAAGTGGTTGAATTACGTTGAGGAAAATCACTGGAACTAACCGAGGCTAAAAAGCCTGGCCCAGAAGTGCCACGTTCAAATGTGTGTCCGCCAACCATTTACGCTGGACCTTCGACACGCAGGGAAGGTTTTACATCATGCTGGCATATTGGAGCTCACAAGACTAAACGCATCTCCCCTTGAATGTGAGGAAAAATGCTTAGTGTAAGATAAATCACGCAGTTTCCTCATTTGTCTGACCATTGTTTTGATCTGTGTGGGAAGAAGATATGTTAAAGCTTTTGAGGGTCCCTATCCCTTACCCCTACGTCTTAACTAGCACGCTTTTAACACACGAGCTACTGTATGACATCATGATTGCTGCGTCATTTAGACCATTTTGGAATATATACAACACTGAGACTAATGCTACTGCACTTTAAAATGTTTTCATGTCAATATCTATCATTATATGTTGGTAAGATGTTATACAGTACATAGTATAGAGTATAATAATAATAAACAAGGATCAATGAATAACCAGAGTATATTCCCATGCCTAGCACTGGCTACTAATTTAAAAGGTAGTAAGCAAATACGTATGTGTTTTATTTTCTTGCTTGAAAAGGGTCCAGTAAGCGATTAGAAAAAGGACAATGTTTCAGCAGAGCTACCAAATGGACACTGGGGTGGACCTCTGCAAAGTCTTACAGGCTTGTTAAATGTGTATTTAGGCAATAGAAAAGTCATTCATAATCATCGTGCTTGAAATCCTATTAGCAATGTTTAGTACGACACAAAATTTGCGAGCGACTTAATACAAAATATTCATACTTTATAGCATAAATCTATTAGTTACAAAGCTCATTTTTCGTCTACTCATTCCTATTAGGCTCCTGAACCTAAAGGCATCCATATTCGGTAGAAAACTCTTAACTGCGTGTGTTAATGTGTTAACAAGAGGCAAATTAGTGTTTGAGTTTAACACAATTAAACACGGTTGGTTGATAATGGAACGCCAAGACTTCCACTTCTGATATGAGCTAATTCAGCTGTGAAACTTTATTCGGCGTTAAGATATGCTAAGTCATACAGAGAAGAGCTTTTAAAAAGCACGTTTAGCCAAAGCTTCTAATTTATGTAGTTATTGATTTGTAACAGTAAGCTTTCAGTGAACATAGGTCAAGGTAAAACAACGTGAAAACATCTACACACATACGCACCTTTTATCATATATATATTATATATATATATATATATATATATATATATATATATATATATGTATGTATAATAAAAGGTGCGCATGTGTGTAGATGTTTTCACACTTATTTTCAACAACAAAACATGTAGTTGGATTTCTGCATATGACTGCATATATATATATATATATATATATATATATATATATACACACACACACACACACACACACACAATCAGACAATCAGAAAGCTAACAAAACGTAATTTTAGTGGAGATTTTCAAACTTTCGCACACGGCCATATGCGGAGGTAAAACACCATTAAAAAGAGGAGCCTTTAAGCACGTTTAGCTTTATGCTTTTGTTTTTAACAGTGAGCCTTCAATTAACACAGAGCAACATTACAAAGAGCAACCTTACAAAGAACTTTATTTGGGATTAGTCTGTAATTACGTCGCTGCGTTTTCGTTCGCAGTTTACAGTATGAACTACTTTGGGATAAAACAAGAAATCGCAAAATTTCTCTTTACCTGACCAGCTCCAATTAGATTAGCTCACTAATCAAACTATGCTCTGCTGTGTTGAAGTCCAGAAGTCGGACATGTCGTTCGTGTTCACCTTACCCTTCTCTCTGTATTCTCATGCGTTAAGGTCTTCCTTGACTGGGCCTAGGTCACAGCTAATGTTAATGTTTTGCCATGTCACGACCAGTAGGCTAATGTCCTTTGGTTTCGCCACGCAATATGATACTACGTACCGAAAAAAAGTGACATACAGTATTCAGAGTATTCTGGGAGCTACAAAACCTCAGGCCATTGGAAGGAAATTGCCTCTATATCCGTGAGCCAGGCGGCAGCGTCCTGTGGGGGTCATTTCGTGTGCTGTAAACTCTTTGTTGGTGACGCATTCCAGAGGAGATCCCCATTCACTCAGCTGAATGAAAATGACTTTGGATTCCAGACTGTCTCCTCCCGTCGCAAAACAGCTGAGGGGATGGGAGGGGGTTAAGAAAACAAGCAAAAAAGGGCGAAATTCATACACTCTCATAAGAAAAAAATAGGTAGTACCACAGTCTAACATACGTCTAAACTGTAGAACTGTTGTATTATTATGGTATAGACTAATATGGTATGTGCATAAAATTTTGGCATCCAACTATCCCTCCAATGTTGTTATTATTTGTAAAAAAAATAGGTGCAGGTATTAAGGTGTACTCTAGTGCACTGTACGTCTCTTGGTTTGAAATTCGCGAAATACGTAACGTAAATATGAATGTGTACTGCACTAAACGTGTGTTTATGAAGTGTTATGCTGTATTTTTATTTGCTATTGCATATGATGTTCTGTTATGCATGTCTACACGAACGTTTTAAGACTATATTATATGAAACCCACAGTGTAAAATAATCAACAATCAGCTTTTAAATAGACATGCAATTTGTCGCTTGCGCTCTTGGGTTTTTAAGGCATGGGTTTGCAAAGCCTATGCGAAAAACTCGGACAGCATGATAATTTTAGGAGAAATGCAGAGTTTGGGAGTGGCAATGCTCGTAAAAGACACCTTACCTTTGTTCTCTGAACGCTGAAGGGCATTGCAGTACGTACTTTCACCAATTTAGAGAGTTTAATATGAAAAGAGTATGATTCATTTGCGAAGTTTTGCCTCTAATTCAAGATTAGGTCCATATTGACTCTACTAAATGAAAATAATTGCATCTGTATTATTTTTTTAAGGTTGGCGAACAACAAAATAATACGCAGGAAATAACATCTCGAAACATTATTTAGGTCAAATAACTGTATAAACCCAAAGAAGAAATGAAAGCGAGCTACTAGTCCATAACAATCGTGTACATCATCTTCACTACTAAAATCATGGCTCGTCCAAGTCTTAATCTGTAATGTTACAAAATGTTTTTATTCTGTTGCCTTTGTAAGTGGCCTGCAATCTGAAATAATGTATAAAATGTAGCTATAGTAACGTGTTATTGACGCAGTGCATGCAAAACCTACGGCTGTATATGTCGAATAATAGTAGTATATACGCTGTTACTTATATTTAGGAAGAATACAAGTAACTTTTGCAGAGCTGCAATTGATCGCTCCTATCGCTCCTTTGTGTCCATTATAGCGTGTCAATAATTAATAGCAACATGTAGCCTAAACTTTAAAAATAATCTAGGTTTAGGACTCGATCCATTTTTCCCACAAAATTTCAATATATAGGAATTTAAATTTCAAAATTGTGTTGTAATCTTTGTTTTAGTAGCTACTTTTATTGTATCTCAAAATTGATAAACACGTGTGCACGCACGCGCGCACACACACACACACAGACACACACACACACACAGACACACACACACCATGCACGAATTTCTTTACATCTTGTTACATCCTGAGATTTTATTAATTGTCATTTAAACTTAGCAAAAAGGTTATTTTAATTTATGTTATTTTGTTTTGCTTATTTAGTGTTTTGTTTATTACGCCACTATGATAAATGCACATTGCTGGGATGAAAAAGTTTTGGCCTATAAAGTTAAGAAAAATAATTACATTTACATTATATTCGTCTCATATTAGTCTGTCCATTGATCCATCCATTCATCCATCCATCCATCCATCCATGTACCTCCATGTATTTATCCCGGATGTCCGCCCCCACCTTTCCTGTCTAATTATTTTATCTCGACTCCAATGTGAGTGCCACTATGAATACAACGCAGTGAAAGGAGTCCGAGTCCAGACCTAAACCAAAACTTGAAATCAAAGAATGACCCGTGTGATGGCCCGGTCGAAGTTTACCCCATGATGTTTACAACCTTTTCTCCCTCTGAGAGCCTAAATTCGTTTTACAGCCGGGCACTTAAAAGGCTAGCACAGAAGAAAAAGAGCCCGCCGTGGCTATAACCGTTCAGTTCATTTACAATGCCATTTGCGAAGACTTCACTGCACAGGGTGTAATTTAACGGCAATTGTCGCCCTTGATGAAGACGAACTGACGTAATCAAGGCAGTTTCTTGTTGTCGAGCCAGGATGCCAATCCCAACAACATGAAACTACCTAAACCACGCACCAGCTGCGCGTAACGACGTTATCCACCGGAGAAGACAAACAAGACATGTTCTAAATGCAAGTAAGATTTTTATTCTTCTTCACACTCCTGCAGATACCATAGAACCAGAGCTCGATCCCAAAGTTTCTTCTCCTTTGCACCTCCTCGCAGCCCAGCTCCAATCAATCTACTGAACTTCTAATAGGCCAGCACTTAAATTAACTTTCACGCTAGCCAGCATCAAGATGTCTACGTGTTTAGCATGAGAGTGAAAGTGCAACGATTTGCCAGGCAGAGCATTAAATCAGTGTCTTCTGATAGAGCAGAACAAAATGAAAATAAACAGCAAAGTTTATCCCAATAATTACAGCAAATATATTAAAAGCTGTTGAAATATATCGCACACAGACAATATTAAAACTATATTCACCACCGAGACTAGATTAGTGACCAGATAATATAAGTACAAGGAGACCACCACGGCTATAAATGAATCACTAATCAGACAATACAGTTAAAAGAGGATCACCACAATCATAAATAACTAGATCAGCAATCAGATAAAAAGACCAACTCAGCCACGTTTTTCAGCAATTAAATAATATAACCACAGGAACACCAACACAACCATGGCTATATAGGTAATCAGATAATAGAGGACCATCACAACATGCCTTTAAGATGTCACCGTCTAGCATTCAAGAAGGGCTTAGACAAAAGCAGATGGTTCCTCAAATCAATGCGTGTGAACACATCCTCAAAGCAGCAGAGAAAGTAATAAAAATGGCTGTCCTACCTTTTTAGCCTTCTTCCTTATCTGTAGTAGGATCCCCACGTTGGTCATGGTCGTCGTTGTTGTTATTGTTGTTGTTAATGCTGGTGTTGTTGTCATATCGTACATCCACGCTCATTGCTTCGTGTGCTTCTCCATAGCCATCGTACGAGCTTCCTGCCTCCAGTAGCAGCCGGTCAGCCCGCAGAGCGCGCCAGTGAGGCCAGCGCGTTGCAGTCCCGGGTCTGTGGATTAGCCCTCCTCCACTCGGCTTTTAATGCATCTTTACTGCACCAGCACATTATATTTGCAGATCATAAAATCCACCCCCAGCGCTTTTCCAGGACCGTCATGACATTACAATTTTATGACCTTGACTTACTGTGGTCACCTGGATAATATTTAAATCAACGTTATGGGTCTCCCACTCTTATTGGAAGTGCTACAATCTTTCTCTCTCTCTCTCCCGCACACGCACTCATACTCACTCTCTTTCTCTCTCTCTCACTCTCTCACTCAGTCTCTCTCTTCTTTTTGCCCTTACTATTATTTCTCTTTCTCAATAGAATGCCAAAGAGGATGTCCAAGGGGAAGGAGATACCAGGACATTCGAGTTCCCAACCCCTCTTTTTTATTTATCTCTTGGATTAGAAATCAAATGGACAAAAAACAGCAATTGGCATGCAGAATACAGGGTTACGCCATGTTGAGGACACACGCGCACTTTAATTGACAAACACGCTAATCTAAGACATCAGATAGACAACTCATGTTTGGCAGGCTAAGAGTAAAACAAACTTCTGCTTTTAGCAAGACACACCCGTCCACCAACATTTGCGCCAATATTTGCGCCAATGGCATATTTACAGTGCTTCAATCTGCGGCGTTGTTCAGCTTGACCTATCTGCTGGGGCACTGAGAACCAAACTTAATACTGTTTTGAAACAACCTCTTCCCAACCAGTGTCACATACCAGGGCTGCTCAAAGGTCTCCGTGTTGTGCTGAGTATGTGTGAGCACGTGAGTGAGAGAGAGGCAGATGTATGGATAATGCACCTATCCAACTGCGCCTTGAATTTACACGATTCAAATCTGCGCGTGAATAAAATGCGTCGAATCAAAACACAATGCTCGCTAAATCAACCGACAGACAGAAGCTGCAAAATATTTTATTCACGTGCAACACACTGGCAAATTTGAATCACGTAAATACAAAAGCACAGTCTTTTTTGTCAGTCTTTGTTTTAATGTACTTGTGTGAGTGTGCTGTTTGTTTGTTTGTTTGTTTGTTTGTTTGTTTGCTTGTTTGTTTGTTCTGCCTTCAGTTGTAGCTGTAGCCTGTTAGGTCCCGGACTCGACTTTCCCTGGTGAGCTTCTTCAGCTTCATCCTTCTGTTCTGAAACCAGATCTTGACCTGTCTGTCTGTGAGGTTGATACTCTTGCTGATCTCCAGACGGCGCTCTCGAGTCAAGTACATGTTGAACAAGAACTCCTTCTCCAGCTCAAGTGTCTGATGCTTTGTGTAAGGACATCTCTTCTTGCGTCCACTTTTAGCCTTTAGCCAGTTCCCCGTCGCGTTTTCCAACTTTACTTCATCTGCGGCAATAAAGTATAATATACAGGTTCAGACACGCGCATAATTTAAGAAGACACTGTACTTGGAGCTGCAATTACACCCTCCCTTTGCATTTTTCCTATTCTTATTCAGAATGTCTATTCTAGCATGTGTGTGCTAGATAATATATGCCTGAATAGGTAATAGAATATATGAGATGTTTTAAAAAGAAAGTACAAGCGATTATTTGGTAAATCCGTCTCCACTTTTTGATAGATTTCATATCTTTTCTTGTTATCTGTACAAAAACATCCTTTTTTGCTTTTTAAAGAGTGTCAACAAATCCACTTATTTGTTGACATTTTTCATAGCATACTTTGGTATCAGTGGTGTTAAAGCTCTTTTATAGCCAAATATTCTTAATAATGCGAATTTGAGTTTCCAGTCGAACAATAAACCTCATTTTTACGTGTAAAGAAAGCGAGACATGGTGAATTTAATAAGTGCTTATTTTTGGAGTATTAAAGGCATGTGTACTCTGCGGCTGAAAATGCGCTTAAATTTGTACACGTTATCGCGCAAGGAATGGAACAGAAAGTGAATAAAGTAAAAAATATATACATAAAAAAGTTAAAAATTTAAAAAAGTTACTGAAATGCACAGAAATGATTTGCATTTAATTCAGAGCACTCATTTGTGATGCATTGGCAACTTTTTTTTTTTTACTTTTTGCCAGTGAAATGGGAGGCTTACAAATGAACACTGAGCAACCTATTTTACAGCCAGTTAACTGTGTATTCATGAAATTTAAAAGAAGAAGAAGAAGCTAAAGTCTGCTAATATTTATAATTAGGTCTAAAGACGAAGCTAAAGTCTGCTAATATTTATAATTGGCTCTAAATGTGATTCTGCAAAACGCTACAGTTGGTTTCGTTTCAGGGGTTATATTTGGACTCAGACTTTACCCATAAATAAACACACCAGATTAAATACTCTTAAATAACAAATAGAGCAGAGCCTGTTATGCTATATTTAGTCGCTATAGACAGCCGTATCGCTGCAGGGAACACCTCTTTATTATTGCAATACGACGGGAAGCCCATTTCGCCCCGGGCTCTATTACACTTTACTTCCTTAAACATAAAACGATTGTGCGTAAAATTGTATCTGCACAGCTACCCACTGCGGCGCATGAAATTACGCAATCACTTAATTTACATTAGAGGAAGGATTTTGTTCTTTTTTTTTTTTGGTGTGTGTGTCTGTGCGTGTGCGTGTGTGCGTGCGTGCGTGCCCGCGCTTGTGTGATCCTGTTTATTTCGATGCTAAGTGGCCCTCGCGCATTTTGCGTCTTTATGTGGCCATGTTGAACACAGTCGCCATCGTAAACACGGATTCAGAGAGGGCTTTTAGAGGTCTGCTTTACGTCTGTTTAGACGAATGCACACACGGAACTGACCAGCTGAAGCAGTGTTTGACTTGAGCAGCGTAAATTGGTACCGTTGCTACGTTCTAGTCTGGAACCTTGAACCTGCTGTTAGTGGTTCCACTTTCAAATACTAGGTTTGCAGACCATCTGCATTCCTCTGTGTATGCATGAGTGTGTGTGTGCGTGTGTGGGGGAGTTGTTTGTTTGTCTTTGTAAAATTTAAGGATAGACTGGGTAGGAAAAAAAGACGAGAAAAATTGTAAAGTGCCTTTGACAAAAGGTACACGTTTAAGTTTTTCAAACTGAAGTGGCAAAAAAAAGTTTTTGGGGGTCTTTTTTTTACTGAGGTTAGGGTTAAGTTTAGAACTATATTTAGCCTTATCACATTTATTATTATTTATTTTAGTCTTATCATATTTAACTAGTGTAATAACATATATATATATTACAAATATGACATTGTTATTACTTGTAGTTAGTGGTTCATTAGTTAACTATGTGTTAATACATACGAGGGACGAATTATTCTATATATGTAAGTAACTAAATGTCCCTTGTATGTCCCTTATATGTACCCATATTGTAAGGGATATTTAGGTTACATATAGGTTACATTTATTGCATACAGCTAGTAACATACACACACACACACACACACACACATATATATATATCATATATATATATATATATATATATATATATATATATATATATATATATATATGTGTGTGTATATATATACTCTTATATTTACATAATACGTAATGGTCATATCATTATCATTGTTTTTAGGTACATATATGACACACCTCACGTCCTGTGAAGGTATAACAATAAACCTGTGTGTGTGTGTGTGTGTGTGTGTGTGTGTGTGTATTTACTTACGTTAAGTGTGCGTGTATATGCGCGTGAAAGAGTATACAGATACGCCAACACGCACACACAAACACACACACACACACACACACACACTTACACACACACGAAGCGAGACCTCGTTAGTTTGGATCACCTTTCAATTCGCTCTCAGAATCATCTGTGCAGCTGTCTGTCTTTGGCCCACTCTCTTCCTTCCTGAGCTGCCTCTTATCCGTGCCCTGCTCCTCTGTGTGGGCTTCCTCGCCCGCCGCGTCCTGCTTTGACTTGCTGCCTTTGCCGTAGCCATCAGCAGCCTGCGCCTCGATGGGCGTCGTTATTCTGGGTACAGGGTTAAAGTCCGAGCCGAAGCCGTCACGCTGCTGCCCCCGCTCGCTCGCGTACACCTGGCTTCCTCGGAAATAATCGGAGGCGGAGACGCCACTCTGATCCGTGTGGCTGCCATTATCCCCCAGGCGGATGTAGGTAGCAGCGGACGGTTCCTGTGCAGATTCCTTGGGGCTGTCCAGGTCAGCCTGGTACAGGCAGGGCAGAGCCTCTTCTTTGACGTGACTGGCCGGAAAAGAGCACGGGTGCAAAGGCTGGGCAACAGGTTGCGCGCTCCTGTAAGTTTTAGAGCCCGCTGTCCAGGCGTCCCGCTGCGACAGGTAATGCGCGTGCTGCTGCTGCTGGTGTTGGTAGCCGCTCACCGGCAGCTCGTCCCGCTTGGAGTGTGATGCGCCGACGATGCCCACGCTCCTCATCATCGGACAGCCATATTCTGCGGGCGTTTGCATATACATCCCGGAGTTGGCGGAATAGCCCTCACCTCTGTACGGAGACGTCCCTCCAACCAGCGAGTCCATCAGAAACGAGCCGGCCGCCACGTTGTTCGGACATGACATTTTTGCCGGAGGGCGAGACGATCTTTATGTTTTAAAGCAATCCCGCTTACGTCGAAGAGGGTAAGGACAGTAGGACGCTGACATCTTTTGGGGTAGGGGGGGGGCCGAAAAAATATCAGCAACATAATTATGGATTCAAGGCGCCCTTGTCATGTGATTTTCAGACCAATAGGGTTTTGGAAGTGGCCTTGATGCTCTAGACGGTGCTGACGTCAACAGGGTCAAGTTAGTGAGCGCTGTCGGCGCGGCGTGGAGCAATGGCGCCATCTAGTCGACGCGTTCGTGCAAAGACACGTCCGTCACAGAGAACAAAGAGCAGTCGAGCGGGCGAGACGTCCAGTTACGTGGCTAAGGCGAGCACAGGAAGACCGAGCGAGAAAGGCAGGTAAATGAAGTGGTGAACCTGATAAACGGGGTAAATGACAGGAAAAGGAAGTCAGCAAAACACAAATTTACAACTGTGCTTGACTCTGCAGGGGGTTCACCAAAATGAGTGTATGTTGAATCTGGGACAAAGGACTCTCATTATCATATTGCGCATTACGGAGGTATGTCTGTTCATAACACTCTGTGATAGCTGTCATGTCGACTGTCTCTTAGCCTACATGTTAAAACAGATGTAATTATTTTACAGCTTTTTTAAATAGAATAATACTTTTTTTTTGAAAGTGCTGCAAATACAATGTTTTGCTCATATGGAGGAAAGGCCAGTCTGACAGCCTGGAACTACAACTGAACTAAATAAGCGGCCAAGTTGTCCAAAGTGTATTAAAGCTAAAGGCTGAGTGTTGTAGAGATATACTAGCCCTATAGACATTCTGTGTTTGTGGTTTTGGGGTTAAATTCTACTCATTCTTCTGTTGCAAAATGTATATTGTCTTGCATGTAATTAAAGACAAATATTTGATACCAACAGCTACAATTTTGTAATGACAGAAAATTGTATTTCATGTTTTTTTTTTCTTTTCTTCTTTTTCTTTTTGCCTTCTATAATAGCTTTGAACCAAATTTCTAAGCTGTATTATAACCAAGGGCACATTGGGTTCTATTATACGCAAAGCTGTACTTGTTCACATTCCATCTAATTACTGTTTTTGTATTTTAAGAAACTGTCATGCTATTCAGAAATTACATGGGGGACATAAATAGATATTTACATTATGGTGACGTTTAAATAACTTGGGGAGAAACTCATCTTTCAGTTGAAGGGTTTCGTTCCAAAGAGCGCTGTAGACCCCTTTCTTATTTTTTTTTTTCTTTTTTTCACATGATATACGTTTTTGGAGTGGGCTTTACACATACGAGGCATATCAATGTTATATTATAATTTATAATTGATACCATAGTTATTGGAAAATAAAAATGTTTACATTATACGTCCGCTGTTATACTTTACAAACTCCCTATATCCAAAAGTGTTACAATGGGTCCACAGCAGTTTGGAATGAAACTCTTGAATTATGATTAACAATTATGATTAATAACACTTTCACACATTTATAAATGTATATACGTCCAACGTTTTTATTTTAAATACTCATTATGAATTGATTTAATTCTGCTGCACGTATAAATGCAAAGAAGAACCTGTTTCAAGTTTTAAAAACAGGTTATTGTTTTTTTCTTTTTTTTTTTTTAAGGCGCATTGGAGACCGTTGAGCTCTTTAAGGGCCTGTAAATAACTTATTGTATTCGTTAATTTATGTTTTTTGTATTGTTAATTATTGTTAATTGTTATTGTTAATCTGTGGTCCCTATTAGCAATAATTTGTCTCATCCATTAACTAATGCGATTTTTAAACCTTAATGCCTGCCTGCTAAACTCTGACGTTGAGATAAATACAAAGTAATATTATCGCACTTGAGTCGAGGACATCACTAAGCTAATTAATACAATCCTTCATGTTAATGTTCTTATACGGCAGCTTTAAAGAAAGAGAAGGAACAGTAAACAAGCACGCGTGTATTTTCCCACACTGCTTCGAGGAACGTCGTCTACATTTGAAAAAGAAACAGTCTTTTTGAAGCCGGGGTTTGTTTGCTGGCTGAGCAGCGCTTGTTTGCTCGCCACTGTCCCCCTCACGGTACTCCGGCTCTCTTGGGCGCCGACAGAGAGGTCACTGGCAATGACCCTTCAGCAGACTGTGGGCGTCTTCCATTGGTCCGCTCTCCTGTCTGTCATCCGGACTGACCAGCAGTTTCCCCTGCTGATTCTTTTTAGCAGCCTTGTGGGATTGTGGGGTCTTTTAAATAGCCGCATCATAAAAACAGCGGCGAGATTGATTAGATATTAGCATGTTCGGATCCATTTTTTTCCTCCTCTTCTTCTTTTTTTTCACAATGTCTGTGCCAAGCCTAGCACCTGTAAATACTTGCATAGCGCCAGGGCCGTTATGCGCATTTAAGAGCAGGTCATGCGCCTTGATAATGCGCCACTGCTAATGTGAAACATTTGGTATGTAATTCAGACCAACTTCATAATTTTTTTTTTTACTAATTCAAGTGAAAAATTTCGGGTGCATTACAGAATGGCGAATTCACAATAGTAAGTCCACTATTGATTATTCTGCCTTATTTACTCACAGGGGAGTTTCCCATGTACATATATCCTGCGCGTACCGAAACTAGTCTAAATTTTAAAGCCCACGCCCCATTCTTTCCTCAGTCTATATACGCTGTAGTTATTTCTGTTCGAAGTTGTAAAAAGGACACAAAGGTAATTACGGATATCTCAGAAAACCTGTTAAACTGGAGTTGGTTAGCCGAAAATTTGCGTTTTGTTGCCACATCATATTTGAAAAATGCAGCATTTTGCCAAATACAAATGTCAAATGTTTCTTAATTACAATAAAGCATAGTTTAACAAGCATTGTTTTATTGTTTTTTCAATGCACACATACACACACACACACACACGTATATGTATATATATATTTATATATATATGTATATATATACGTGTGTGTGTGTGTGTGTGTGTGTGTGTGTGTGTGTGTGTGTGTGTACATATTCGGTACTTTTCATGCACTGCAAGTACTTTGAAATACATTTCCAATTTGAAGTAACGAGCTTAAAGTTTTTTTCCTTACCCAAACTGGCGTCCACCCACTGCGCTGAATGGAAATTTATGGTTGTCGCATGTAACGTCTTAAAGACAATTATAAATCAGAGAGTGGTAATCGGAAAGCACATCAGCATTTTATTAAATTTTAATATCATTAAAGACCACACAAATGGCTGCTGAGCACCGCTGGATATTTACAGCTTTTCATCACATCCATAGGAGTGGAAGTAGGTATAGCTCTACAATAAGAACTGCTGTAATAAGAAGTCTGCAAAACCTATGAAGCTTTTAATGCAACAGCGCCGGAGGTGAGCACTAGATATACTCTCACACTATAGTGCTCTATGTCTTAGCTGCGTAAATACACTCAAACTGAAATCATTTTACATATGGTGTAGTATTCTTTATTCCTCGTGTGTGCGCACAGAAGAGAAAGCAAAAATAATAAGTTATATATGTGTAATAAATGATATTAGTGACTATTGCAGTTTGGGTGAATTTATATCACTGTGCTAAGACATATACTATAGTCGTATAAGAAGATATATAGTATTTATACATCGGGGCGTGCCTCTGTTGTTGGTGACTTATTTTTATTATTTACCCACACTTTAAAATATACCGTCCTTCTTAACAAGAAATAATTGTCGATTTTGGAAAAATAGAAAAATATTTTCATTACATTTTTATTACAGGCCTAGCTTTTTCCTCAGACTGAGTTCAAAACACTTTCCTCTGGAAAGCAAAGCGGCATCAATTTATCCTGTATTGTGAAAGGATAAATAAAGTTTCTGAACATTTCTCTATGGGATGATTCTCTTTTCCATGCACTGCGTCCGACTTCAAATTCAAATCCAGCTCGTATTTTAATCTAATGGCGACTCAGGTCCAGGGCTCTGGGTCTGGTGGCTCTCTGAAGTCTCCGCCATTTCCTTCGAGCTGTCCAGCAGCTCATTCGGATGGGATCCACTCCCGTCTTGCAGCCAGCCTGGATGGTCTTTGGCGAATAAATTCAATTTTCCCCCTGCGCGATAACAAATCGCGCGGGCCAAAAGCCAGCTCATCCAAACTACGGGATGTTTTAAAAGGTCATATTTATCGATCACGCAAGCTGCAGGCTAAATTTTGGCTTCGTGACCGTTATTCATGGCATCGCACACACACACACACACATAAGAGGCAGGGACGACCCTCGTATCCCTGGTTTGATAGGCGGTTACGCCAAGGGCCTCTTCTTCAGCGTGACCAAGGCGCGAGGCAAAAGGAAGTCGACAACTTCTCGACGTCACCGAGCCAGGGCCAAGGTTGGTGGGTGTGACAAGAGAAGGCTTTTAGCCTTGATCCTTGGCTATGGGCCGCCCACCCCCTTTCTTCTGCTATCTTCTGATATCTCTCTCTCTCTTTCTTTCTCTTTCTCTCTCGCCCGCAATTCTGTGGGCAAAGCTCACTAGCAATGAAAGCTCTCAGTTAACAAACCTCTCTCTCTCTCTCTTCTCTCTCTCTCTCTCTGCCTTAAAAAAATGTGCTGAAACCATTGTAGCTCGTTAAAACAACGCAACATACCTGCAGACGGCGTTTCTCTGCGTAAAAGCGTTGCCTGGCGCACTCTCTTCCAGCAGACCAAGATCTACCGAAAACAACTGTGTTCAAAAGCCACTAAAACAACTTTTAAAAGCTCCAAGCACCGCTCATTGGGAAGCATCAAAACGTAAACGAGCAAAGTACATGCCAAGACGCTATAACACATTTCATGCATGATAATAGCACATTTTACAGGGACAATAAAGTGTATTTACTGGGCGTGCTAAAGCTGGCCAAGGTACCTGGTGTAGTTTAATGTGAAGGGTCAAAGTTTGGCTACTTACGCATTCCTCCTCGCTTTCGCAGTTGCTCTCATTTGCTCTCTGTCCTGCTCCACACATTTCCTGGCTAAAGGGGGTCCTTGATTCCTCTTTATTGCAACGGGTTAAAGGTGAAGGCCGTGACATTATTGAAGTTCAAAGACAACTTTTAATTATTTCTTTTCCTCTCAATATGCACATGTGCGAACTGCACACACATGCAGACCCCACAAGGCCATATGTTGAGGACCACAAAAATGATCACGTAAAGATGGGCACGAATTTGGGAATTGTCTCACTCTCTCCATCTCTCTCTCTCTCTCTCTCTCTCTCTCTCCCATATACGTATAGACACACAGTACAGCAGCACATGCAACTGAAATAATGGCAGTTTGATGATTCAAATGTGTCAACGAAAAAAATCGTTGTTGACTTTCACTGGAAGAATTGCATTGATGTAATGCATTGCTGCCATTATCAACTAAGAGAAAATTTGAAATCATGTACATGCAAAGCCACTTTTTGCAGAGTAGAGAGAGAGGGGGGGAGAGAGAGGATTGAATCAGCAGAAGAAGGCGGAGACTCACCACAAGATGTCTACTCTCCCTCCTTCCAGATCGCTTTAGAGTTTGCCTGTGAGATGTGGCTAGCGACGCTGCTTGTACATGTAGGCTACTAGTGTTCATTTTCTAACTTCTTTCAAGTTTCTTTGTTCCAAGAGCCAGACTTTCTTGTTTACTATTTACTGCGGAAGTGCACGCCATTCCCCACGAACAGACGGTGCAATTAAGAGAAGAAAATAGCCATTTAGGGCCTCTGCCTTTATGGCAGTGTCTAGACTTGGAGAGTGGCGATTCCATTTAGAAGGTACTAAAGGAGGTTATCTTTTCCTTCTGTCTTTTCCCCCCTCGTGTCCGTGAAATACAATTTCAATGTTGTGGTTGCAAATTCATCATTGTCCAAGAAACTGTACATTTCTAGTGCAAAACGCAGTTCTGAACACAATGCATCATGCAAACACGATGAGTCACCTTTTATTGCAAGCCAATGTTTTGCTAAATAACCGCTATTTTCAAAGTTCACTGAAATGCTATTTTATTATCCGACTGTGAATTGTTCTTTCAAGTGATGTCACTGCTTCCACAGCACACCTCCACACATCTCAAATCGCTGAAAAAATTAAATACAACACACTGATCTCCCCCTACCCCCACCCTCACCCGCCTTTGTTAATAGTCGTGGAATTAGAGATTCACGTGCAAATATTTTCACATTATTTATATTTATTTCTTATGTGAAGTATCATATATCGTACACAGATCTGTTTTTTTTTCGCGATCTCTTTCTACAAGACAAGAGAACTTTGGGCATTACATAAAGCAAATAATTTAAAGAAACAATAGGCTAAAGCGCGCGAGGGCAATATAAAGAAAATAGCAGCAAGGTTATGGAAAAAAGTGAACTTAATATTTATATTTACAGTCACGAATGCACATTGCATAGTCTCTGTACAAGGAATACATTATTACTGATTGTACAAGTCACAGTTTAAGAAGACGAAAATGTAAAATCCAGCCCCAAATACTAATTGACTGTTTGTTTTATGTTACATATTTACAACAATTAAACGGATGTCCAACATATAATATTATTGTTGTGACTAAGCTACCTTTGAATGTCAATAACCTGTGGCACAGATTGAAAGAGTTTATTCCAAACGACATCAAATAATTTTGAACTTGGATTTCACAACCACGCATTCCAATTCAATAATTTCCTTCCTCATTGGCCTAAAGTCTACACACTCTCCTTATCCACCTTTTCCTCAAACCCCATCTTAGTCAGCGCTGGCTTCATCACTACAGATGTATCAAATTGATAGAAGCAGTTTGGAACATGACCAGCTACAGTTTACGGAAATAATCAAGTAAAATCAACATTTAGCCTGCTGAGGGTTCGTTCAGTTCGAGGCTTATAGCAATGGGTTCCCAGAAAAATACTGCAAGCGGTCTCTGCTCAGCTTCTTTTCTTTCATCCTCCTGTTTTGGAACCATATCTTCACTTGTCTATCGGTAAGATTTAGCATTCTGGAGAGCTGCAGCCTCTTCTCCTTGTTGATGTAAACGTTAAAGAAAAACTCTCGTTCCAGTTCTCGAATCTGAAACTTGGAGTACGGACATCTCTTCTTCCTCTGGCGTGGGGCACCTAGGAAATATTGAAAGAACGGTTTAAAAGCATTAGTTGGCAGTGCAGTGATCTTCTGATCGAAAATAAATTTGGTAGAACGCTACAAAAGTTAATTTTTTTTCACTGCGGCTTGTGGAAAGGCGCACAGACGGCATTAAACGCAAAGTGAACTTGAAATCTGACGTTTAGAGGAAGTGGTTTTGATAGTTTTGCTTTAGCATTAAACCCTGCTCGAAAATTATTATTAGTATATTCTGTTTGGGTGTGAATAAGACATAAATAAAGTGAAGAATGTAGATATGAAACCACACGATCAAACAAGAGATCAACGCTGTAGATACTAAAGAAATTTCCGTTAATGGGCCTTCTTTTGTTGGTTTGATTCCAACACCAGATAGTGTTAGTTTTACAAAGATACATTGTTCCTATAGAAAATACCCTGCAGTGGGCCCTACCATTTCATTTCAAGGACATGTTGGAGCTAATCTGCAGTGAACTGTTGGCTATTCCTTCATAGCAAATGGCTCCATGGTGAATAACATTATGAACCAAAATTAAAAAGGTTTTGTCAGTTATTTCAGTCTTGTATTCGCTAAAACTTATCACAAACTTAGCAAATAGAAACCAAAAGTAGCATAAGCATGACAGACTTTAAACTAGACTATTAATATTTTGTTGAAAATTTAAATATGCTGGAAAGGCATACAATAAGATTTGACAAATAGATAGATAGATAGATAGATAGATAGATAGATAGATAGATAGATATTTACTCTTCATATATACTGATCCAACACTATCGTGTCAAATGCATGGCATCTCAAGTCACAACACGACTTGCAGTATGGCTAATAGAAGCATCTACCTAGTTTGCATGCAAGCTGCTCAAAGAAAATTCACATGACGCCAAAGCAGTGTTCTGCCCAATTGATTTTTACTCCAGACAGCCCAACGAGAAAAGCCCCTAAAATGCCGAACGCAAGTTCATGATCAAAGTTAGCATTTGTCACAATAGCGCGCTCTTAAAATTTCACAGACTCTAGGATAGCAGCGTCTGTGTATAACATCCCCTTTTTTCAAAGCGCTTTCCCATCGTAAAAATTCTTTTCGTTGGAGGAAAGAGCTTTGTAGGTTATAATAAAATCCTTTGAATGCTTATAAAACTCCACATAAAATCTGACCGACAAAACACCGGGCTAGTCCCTTAACCTTTCCCCATTTACAGCTTCGGTACCTACTCGAGTGGCTGATCTTGCCCGCGTTGCCGTCCTTTGTTGCTGTCGAGCTACACGAGCCAGAATTTGTGTGTTGCTCCTCATCCTCCGGCTCCTTTTCCGGCTCGTCCACCCCCGAAACGGCGCTGGCCGGCTGGGTCGCGCTCTCCAGCTTGGCCGCCTCGGTCTTTTGTAAACAATGGTCTGACTGATTGTCCGCGCCGCAGTACGCCGTTTCGAAAAAGCGATCGAAACCTTGGGGGAGCACGTTGTTCTTGCCCACGCCGGAGTAGAAGCCGGTGGAGGGGTGGTTTGAGCTGGGATGGTGGTGGTGGTGGTGGTGGTGGTGGCTGTACACGCTCTCGTTTTTCATGAGCATTTCTGTCATGGTGGATGGCGGAAGACAGTCCCTGTGCACCAGATCCTCTCCTGAGTAGCAGGATGCATAGTTGCTTCTATGGTGCCATTTGCTGGAAGGGTCCAGGCCGTAGGAAACGTCTCTCACCGGCTGCACTTGAGACAGGTTTGTGGAATAAGGGTAGGTGATTTGCCGCGAGGGCCCTTGCGGAAGGAACGACGAGACTGTGGAAAATTCGGGGACGTAGTAAGTGCAGCTGGGGAGGTAGATGTTAGAGGCACAGCCCGTCCTGTCCCCAAACTCGGACGTCCGGTCTTTGCGCGTCTGGGAGCAGAAGTTGCTCAGATTCACCGAGTTAAACATCTTTCCCCTGTCCCCCGCGCTATAGATAGATGTTTTGGATTCGAGCTGCAGAAGAAGAAAATTTGGGAAGGCGAGATGACGCGCAATCCGTCTAAGTCGCCCCGTAACACGTGATCGAAAGTAGATATTGTCATATATCAATTTGGAACACTTGGATGCGTAGGAGTGGTTCACTTAGGTACGATCTGAGAGATACGAACGATTAATTTGCAAAACACCGCAGGAGCACGACCAAACGACCAAAATGAGTAACAGATTTCAGTTTGTTGTCTTTACGCAATTTATGAGAATGGAAGGAAGCACTTATTTTCTATTTATAGGAATGCTTGAAAACCTATAGGCTAAGTAGCGCTGGCTTTTTTGATTTTGGGAGGTAAGACGTTTCAACATTCTTATATATTTTTGTTATTTTGCTTACTTTGAAAGGTGAGCTATTAGGCCTTGGAGAATTATAACTTTTATGAGCCATTTCATGCTATTTTATGCAATCAGTGATGGGCTTGTATTTTCATCGAACAGTCAGTATAATTAGCTAGTTTTGGGAAGCATTGGTACCTGCATAGATGGCAGATCCATCCTGTAGAAAGAAAGAGAACGAGAGAAAGTTTATGTCTATTTTCTTGCATTCAATTGGTGTTTACTGACCAACAACGTGTAGCGTACGGAAACAAGCGTGGACAAAGCAGCTGATGGTCATGAGTGGGGAAACTTGGATCAACTTGAAGTTGACACTTGAATATTGAAGTCTTTGGGAAAGTCTGAAAAGTTTACACACTAAACAGCAATATTAAAACAGCTATATGGAGAGGGCGTTTGCCTTTATTTTTAAACACACCGCGCTTCAAGATGCAATCTTTTGTTTCGCTTTTGATGCTTTACGTTTGCTATGTTTGCCACGCTTTCCCGAAATAGAAAATAAAAACAATAGTGAAACATACATTTGTGTTTGGCCCTCTTTCCACTGCACTCCACCTCACTCCTCTATGTGTGCAAGCACATCAACAAAGACCTTGCCTATTTACTGTCACTTGATGAGTCTAGATGAAAACACGCTATCTGAGCGCCATTGTTTACACTACTGTCATTTGTTTCCTATGTAAACCATTTAAAAAGGTTATTCGTGGTTTTCAATCTGAGAAGCAAATCACGGTGCAATGTAAACAAGCATATTTAAAAATGTATTTAAGATGTTGCAGACAACGATTTAATAACAGTGTTTCCTTTTAATATTTATATCCATTTTGAATTTCAGTTATGGTTCTGAAATACTATAAAAACTGGAGTTCTTGTTTTTTTATTATTATTATTTTAAAGGTAGAAAGACAAACTTTAAATCTAAAATAATTTGTACGCAAATGTATCCACGTTGCGTTCTACTTTCAGCTAAAACTAATCTTTGATTTGTCGTTTATTTTTGCATGGCAAACATTTGCCAGGCTAAACTGATGAATGCCATCATTGATACCCTTTATAGAGCAGCATCAGTAAACTAATGGAGCAGCAACTGTTTACGAGGCAAATTGTTTTCGTTGTCTGCACTGTAATGATATTGAAATCTAAATAATTCATTTACAAGACCATAGCTCTATTATCACCAGTTTATCTGTAAAACACCAGGGCTGGCTATTTGGGCTAATCAAACATTTACGCATCAAAAACATGTTCCGAAGCAAGACGATAGTGAAATGAGAAAATACAACTGAATGCTAATCAAAAGTGGCATAAACCTCTTAGCAATTATCTAGAGTGTAGAGTTAAAATTCAACTGGTTTACCACACTTGGTGAAAAAAAGTATGTGGTAATGACTTTAGCTTGTTTAGAGCCCCTTATACACAGACAAAAGGTTGGTGTGCAAGATGCCTGCAACCAAGTACAAAGAAACCAGACAGCTGCCCAGACACAGCACTTGAATTTGACCACTAAAATTCTCACTGCAGCCACCATAAAAAAGCGCAATGGCCGAAAAGAAAACGAAGAAAACCCTTTGTTAGATGAGCAGGTTTGGATGGAAAAAAATAACACATTAATTGACGTAAGGCACCATTTACTTGGCGATTTTTATTAATATGGAATTTTTAGCGCCATTTCAATTCACGTGGGAGCGCAATCAGCGGGTTATTAATGTTTTGCACTACAGCAAAAGCAAACTTGTACATATTTATTGTGAAATAACTATGGAAAGTAACTTCCACAACTTTGCATATTCACCTGCATCCTGGAGTTTTAACATCAAATAAAGGCCACTGTGAATATGAGCCGATTCTACTTTCAGAAAAAAATACATGGAAGTGGAAACCAACATTTATGGAGAATAAAATGTAATTATAAAATGTAAGAAACACTGAAATAAATAAAAAGCAATTGAAATAAAGCACTTGTGGGATCTGGGCTTTGTACCATCTCTCAAACTTGACATTATGAATTGGAGGAGTTACTAATGCAATTCGTTATCTTGGCGTACAATTTCAAGGCATGGAAGAATTCGCGTCCAGAGTGGTCAGTGTTATTTCATCACAGGCCTCAGTCGACTGTACCTCTCGGCTGCCTTGTCTAACAGGAATCATTCGTGTGGAAATGTGGTTGAAATGTGTACAGCCTATCTGTGTATGATCTCACATTGCACTTCCAGTGTTCCACTCGCAGTAGGACCCTGAAGTTCAAACAAAGGCTCGGCTTTTCTCCCTCAAAACAAGCACTATTTCCTCGCAAATGGTCAGCCCCTGCTGGAGATTTCGACAATTGTGGAGCACGATTTGAATTGAGCAAATAGCACGTCCGTGAAAAAAAGGCCGGGAAGGCGTTTAAAGTTTTGAGAGCTCTTACCGAGGACAGAGGTGTTGTAAACGTTTGCCGTACACTGCCTAAAACCATCACTAGGAAGCACCACAAGCTTTACGGCTGTCTGTGGAATCTAAACAATGTCCTCCTCGCTCCATAATTACAAAGTAAAAGTGTAACGCTGGTCTTGAAAAACACTATTTCTTCTAAAAAAAAAAAGAGTCGCACCTTGTTGCTTGCAGTGAACGCTCATTGAGATAAATTGTGTTTAGGGTTCTTCAGACTTGAAAACTGAACCCGACTGTGAATTTGCCAAGCCCTTAAGTGGCCAGTTTTTTCACAATTCGTGCACATTGGTCCTTGTGTCATGTTGCAAGAAAAAAAATACACTAACAATGTAACTTATTATATTGGTTCTATATATAATAAATTAGGATATTTGCAATTTTGGTGCTTTCACCAGCAATTTTCTCAACTATGAACTCTGGGCTGTTCAGTGCTGGCTCACACAGCCCAGGTTTGACAAGAAGGCTAAAATGGGAAGCGGTGTTATATTATTACTGTCCCCTCATGGCCTAGATAAATTTAATTGGATGTAAGTCGGGCTGTTAAACTCGCTTGTATGAGCTGTGAACAGTTTCAAGCAACAACAAAAATTGCCCTTCTTTACTGAGGTCTCGGGGAGTGCACCTAGCCGTGGAGCGTTAATACATGCAACCAGCTTCCAATCTTCCAACTATGTAAATTAGATTTAGAAATTTTACAAATACACCAATCACAGAATCACATTTGCCTTTTAATTGTCAGATTTTTTGGGGTGGGTCACAGCACAAGCACCTGTATTTTTGGAGTGAGTCACATTGTAGTGATCATTGTTATAGCCTTATTATGCCCCACTTTGACTAACAGAAGTAGCCTTAATTGTTTTTACTGGACCCGAAAAGGCTGTATGTTTTTTTTTTCCAGCGAAAATGAAGTAAGCTAAGACATTATACACTAACGCTGAAACCGCTGTCACTGACAAACGCTAAAAAAGTCTATTTAAGATCGTTTCGAATTGTTTCAATTGCCCTAAATATATCTGCGAAGATCTCCTTGGGGTTAAATGCGTTTTACAGTTTCACTCTATCTTTTAACCTAGTATATATGCAGTGTGATTGCGCACGATAATGTAAGCACTTACGCATATTGTGTGGTCGCTATTTCAGAGCGCATCAAGATTACAGTAATGTTATGATGTTTTCGGTATTGATTGCACAATTTAAAGCTGTTTACAATTCACTGCGATATATATAACTCAATGTTAAATGGTTGTGATTTTTCCTTTCATATCAGCTCATATTTATTAATAATTGTTATTGTTATTAAGCAAAAGTTTTCTACATTAAAACACCGATAAGACGTTTCTACACTTATACAACACTCACTAGCACATTTAAAGAGACTTTCGCAAAATTAATACATTTAAAAAACAATTATTATACTGAAATGAACGCTTAATGTTCAATGGTTACGTAGACTACAATAGTACACTTAACGGAGGCCTCATTTTATGGTTTTGTGTTGAAGTGACTGCCATAAGAAATGTAGAAATGAATGAAAGTTACCTGTAAAAATAAAAAGAAAATGTAAGCATTTTGAAACGTCCCTATTTGAAAACAATCATGCAGCTTTAAACTTAAAAAGTCAGCAACCGGGTTTACTTAAATGTTGAGTTAATTGAAGTTATCAAACGTAAAACACAGATTATTCTTCTGTTAACTTTTCAACGAACTCCAAATTTCAAGTTAACCAAGTTGCCTACTTTTTAAACTTTACAAGCTGCATAATTTGTGTTATGTTTATACGTGCGTTACGTTTCAAACGTATTGTTTCATTCCAAAACGTCAAAATACATTAAGCAAGAATACAAGTTTTGGTTTTGTTTCCATTTAAATGTATATGACATATACATTTTACATATTTTTCCTTCCCGTGTGGGTCCTGATGATCGTGGCCTTGCACCTCATGCCAGCAGCAAATTGCACCAACATTGCCACATGCGCAAAAGAAAAAAATCGTTCGGAATCGCTGGGAAAGAGAAGCTTTTTTGACACCACCGAGGTGGAGACACGGCCTGCTGCACCAGCACAGCCGCTTGCCTCTGCCGTCGTTTTCTGCGGCTTCTTTCGGTAATATCTGAGTTCAGTTCGGAAGACTAAAGTCGCCCCCGAGGAGTAGTTGGGGGCGAACATGGAAACAAATCAGCGGTCAAACACACGCCGCAGAGCCACGATTCAGAACTCACGAAACGTCACGCAGAACAAGGTTAGTATCCTTTCGCATACCTGCTGGGGAATGAGGTCATGTATGGAGAGACTGGCGCTTATGTGCTTCTACAAAAAGGCCAGATCACTCAAATCAGAGCGTTTAGGGCACCGAGAGGAACCAAGTCAGGACGGAAACGGCCTCGTGGTGAAATGAAACAGGAAACAGTGATTGGATGATATACTTTTTTCTGTCAGTGGTCTGTTGTTGATAACTGACACAGTAACCACGTAAATCCGCGTTAATCCTATACTAATACTGTGCGCCTGTTAAAACGCTGCGGAGTGCCTGTCAGGCTTCGGGGAGTCGTTGATTATTGGCCCCTTGATTTGACAAGAACCAAAAAATACCTGATATATATTACTTCACATTGCAAAGGAATGGTAGCAGAAAAGTTCCATGTAGACCCCTGATTCTCTGTGTGAGTTCATCTGAATTGGTGAGCAGTCGAGATGTCACTTTTTATTTAAAAGAAAATGTTAGAAAATACAAGAAACATCCCAAAACGTAAGGCTGTTTGACTTGCGTGAAAACACTTTCAGCGTTAAGTAATATGAACTAAATCCACTATAAATGTTAAGTTGGTGGAAATAGGTTATATTTGAATACTAGTCTGCAACCATGCAAATGCAGCTACAATTCTTCTATTGCATTTCTTGCTACTGGAGCTGAATTCTGTGTACGCGATGGTGCTGGATACGTAGATCCATATAAGGTGCATACTAACTTGACCTTCAAGTTGTGCTTTGCTCCCGCCCACCAGGACGGGCCCAATGCAAAGGGGGTGGTGGGGGGTGGAGAAGGGGGAGGGGGGTCATCGTATTCCTGGTGAAGTCAAATGCTATCTGTTTCATTTTTGTACTTTTTCACCAAAAAAAATAAATAAATAAAAAATAGTGCAACAGGACCAGGCTTCATAAGCTCGTTAAAAACATTTTAGAGTCTTTTCTATTCAGTTCGCATTATGGAGAACATCTATATTTGCTAATTTAGTCCAGAAAAAAATGTCTGACGGTGTATTTTTTACAATCTTTTTATGAGGTCATGTTTGATCCATCGACCCTAAAGCCTCGTTGTATGTTATGTGATTATGACCGAGCCCGGTACAAACTAGCTACAGGTCACCTTATTGCTGTATTGTTTATCAACAACTTACCCGACCGTAATGAGTTTGCCTTAATAGGTTAAGTCATAGCGGTGGACGCGTGGGTGCCATTGTGAAAGGCTTAATGCACTAGCTTAGCAATTACATACTCTTAAAAAAACAAAATAGTGAATTCTAAAAAGTGAATGTAAATTTGGTCCATTATTTGGACATTTTGTACCGTTTCCAGCTCTGGGTGTTGCCTTAAAGCACCGACGCATATAGTGGCCTTTTTGCACATTGAAAATAATGAGTGTGCAGTAATAGTTACATAAATTTAACACCCTGTGTATTTTCTTACATGTGAAATAGAATTCTGCACATAGAAATTCACAGCCATAGCACAGCCAAACGGCAAAGGTTTGAATATTTATACACCAACGCCAAGATTCTGTAGGTGCGCACCACCTTTAAGCAAAGCAGTTCAGCAGACCTCAACAAGTCTGCTACTTGCCAACAGACCGAGACGTTAAATAACCCCAGCGTAATTTTCAATGGTTTTTATCGTCAAATCTCCAAGGGAGGTATGAATAATGAAAAGAGCTAAATGCGTTTCGCGTCTATTTCCTCGTGTCCGTACGCACGACGAGTGAACGATTATTTAGCCTCTAATAATAATAATAATAATAATAATAATAATATAATAATATAATAATAATGAAGCATGACAGCAACATCTAATTGATGTTGTACTTAAAGTCGTGTTGTGCAGAGCTGTGTGGAAAGCCAAATTTTAAATGAGTTCAATACTCACTTAAAAATGAACATAATGCTATAGCAAAGTTTACAATGAGGGGAAACTGCGTGGAAAGTATTTAGATACTTTTGTTTTTGTTATTTAATACGCTTCTAGCGCATACATTCATAAGCGCTTCATTTCATTTTAGGCCTAATATTTACAGTTTTCAAACTGACATACAAAGGTCTGTTTTTAATCAAAAGTGGTCAAGTGTTGACATTTTACCTTTATTTGCATAAAAAAGTGACAGCTATGATTCACTGAAAAGCTTGGATGTGTCAAGACGTGTTGGTAAATATGTAATAACTTCAACACCAAATTAAACATACATACATAGCTAATAAAACCCAAGTTTACATACACATCTCTCTCTCTCTCTCTCTGTCTCTCTCTCTCTCTCTCTCTCTCTCTCTTACTCTCTCTCTCTCTCTCTCTCTCTCTCTCTCTCTCTCTCTCTCTCTGTCTCTACTCCCACACTCACAACTCAAGAATTTGACGTGGATGCATATACTGGAGGTGAGGTGGGGGCGACCGAGGGCTTGCTAGACCACATGACAACACAAGTTCTGTGTGAAGGGCACGGTGGAGCTCAATGACCTCTGAGCCGGGGAGACAAGCCCCCATAAACAGATTGAGCCAGTCTCAAAGTCAAAAGCGCCGCAGCGCATAAAATGGCATTGTTAAGATTGAAGCGCTCGCGCTTAGAAAGAAGCTCAGGCCCATATAGGCCTACTTGACATAGACCTGCACAGTTAACTTATGTCCAATTATGTTTTTTTTATATGTATAAATCCACTGCGGCAAAATTGTAGCTAACTGTTGCGGCCAAACATACCAGTACTGCCAAAATCAGTTTTCCAACATTTCCCTATTAACTAGAAAACCACATACCTTTATAATAGTATTTTATAGAAATATTGAGAAGACTAACATTTTATTAAACGACATTAAAAGACATTTATCCATAGATACAAGATCTTGGTGGTCCAAGAAAGCTGCCTTTAAGAAAAAAACGCGTGGGGGACACGTTGTTTCAGTAGTTTCAGACTTTGGATGATCCATTACGCACCAAAAATCTGGGCACAAATACAGCCGTTGTTTTCACTAGCTGGCGCTTTTGGTTGGTTTTGGGCGCTGGGGGCGAGTATCCACTAGGTGGATATCTTCACTTAGCCAGCACTGAAAGGCCTCGAATTGCAAGCCTTGAACGCTTTTACTGAAGTGCATTATAACACTGGTTTTGGTGATTGCTACGATTTTATGTAATTGTAGTTCACAAGATTCAAAAAGAGTTCAGACTTTCGCTGTATTTGCGCATCAGTGAGGCGCAGCAGCGGTGTGAGATCAGCAACATGGAACTGAATTTGTGAAATCTGATCGATAAGTGAAGTCAATAGGTGGTCGAACACGTTTTATTCGCAGGCAGGACGCCGAGGGCACGGCTGTAAGGTAAGTAGAGGCGCAAAAGTTACCGCCTTGTTTTGTTCCCAGATCAAACAGGGTCTCGTTTGGCTGGTTGAAGGCAAAAAGCCTGCTCGACTTATGTGTCGAAACATGATCTGCGGATGTCAGATTCTCTTTAATATCTTTTGGTAAAAATATCAGTATTGATACTATACTAAACAGGAAGGAGTGAGAAAAAGAAGCTGCGGGTTACAGTGAAGTTTATAGACTTTATTTATCAGAAACCTCAGGTTACACATACATCGATACATTCATGAATTCGTAACTTTATATACAGGACAGTTTTAGGTGATCACATTGAAGACAAACGGAACGGGGGAAAAAAGTAGAGCATTATTAAATGACAGGAACACAGGTACGCCGGGCTCCAACGCCACTGACAGAACATAACACGCTTTCCACAGTTTCACAAAAAGAGAACTCAAAGGAAAATGAAGGAATATGTATTGACAACATTATAAAGGAAAGGTAGCACCGATTAAGAAGTGTCAGAATTATCAACTTTGAATGTTGCTGTAATAATAATAATAATAATAATAATAATAATAATAATAATAATTATAAGAAGAAGAACAGCTTGAATTTTAAAGTTTAAATAACAGGGCTCATAAATAGGTTTCTAAACCACTTCTTTGTCCACACGATTAAGACATTCTTTTTTCAGTTTTGATAAAGTGTCTTGAAATAATGCATGCGCAACACTGAAACCTAAACCAGGTCGGAAAAAAATAATCGTCTCAATAGAAGCTAACTAGAGCCGTAATCAACATGCAGCAAATATAGAATTCTTATTTCCACTGGCATTTATTTGTTAGATTTATTTCTAGATAAGTAACATTTCAGACAGAAATGGCCTCCATTCATTTGGGAATATACATCGCCATCCTTGTTAGAGTCGTTCTGAATCCATTAGGTACATTTCCTTTTACTTTTCAACAACGTAATTCATCGCCATTGACATTTAATCATGCACTTCCCTCCCAAAAGCATTTCAGTGGCTTAATTAAGTAGGCCTAAACACTCCTGTCCAAACTCGGGTCAAGGGACGTGCAATTACGAAAGAAACGATCCTCCAGCATTACAGAACGCAATGGCACGACCCTCGCTTTTCACGAGGCTTAAATAGAATATGAACGTTGGTTTAGCAATAACAAAGCAGTGATAACCAGCTCTCCATCCGAGTCTGATTTCAGGCCGTGCGTAAAAGCAATGTGGGGCTTGAGAGAAATAAAAACACAGCACTGATCTTCTCACTATCGTGAGAACGAAAAGGATTTTCGAATAAGATTTCGATTTCGAGCCATAAAAACGCTGGCGTGCTACGCTGCGGTTTGATTTTCAAGTCTCTCAGATCCACCCGGCGGCCTTTTTTTTCGCCCGTGACCGTGAACGTGTCCGAGAACACGTGGGGATCACTGTGGACGAGATAAGAGTTTCATGGTTTTCACACAATATTAATCCCTGCAGCCCCTTCCTAGCAGTATATGCTTTTAGTGAAGGCTACACATGTGGCTCCAATGCAGTTCGGGAAACTGCTTACACAATGCGCTCGCCAATAGAACGTGAGGCCCACCATTGCTGGGGCTCTCCAATTATTTGTTGCGAACGCACAACAGACCCCGTTTACCTTCTGGACGACGCACCAGCAGATACCGTAGAGGCTCTGCAACCTAAGTAATAAATAGGTTCCATCTCACAAAGCATTTTTAATTGCCAGTAAAATTCAGGGTCGCTTTGGTGGACTTTCTCACAGCTTAATTGTGACTAAACGCGTAACTCGCCTTATATATTTATAATTGTGAAAGAGGAAAGTGGCTGAGAGCGTCTTCCAAATTGCGCGAGAAACAAACAAACAACAACAAAGAAATAAAACAAACATACACAACACAACACGCTGGACGCTCCAGCCACTTTACAGTGAAATAGTGGCTACAGCAGGTTAGGAGTGTTCCCCCCTGCTGTCATTTGGTCGCTTTGCCCCTGTATTGATTTCTGCATGCTTATGCACGTTGCCTTTTGACGCAAATCAATGCATGACGGGAGCAAATGAAGTCGTTTTTTTGAGAATAATACTGCCATATTACCCTCGCTGGAATAGTGGTGTGGGTGCTAACAGCTGAGATGTGCACGGCTCCTTAAAAGAAGGACAAAGCCTGCTCCCTCAGCAAAAGTCTCTTCTTCTTCATTCGCCGGTTCTGAAACCAGATCTTGACCTGTTGGTCGCTGAGGTTGAGCCGGTCTGACAGCTCCCTCCGCCGCTGCCTGGTGATGAACTCGTTCAACATGAACTCGCCCTCCAGCTCGGCCAGCTGTAGCTTCGAATAGGGTTTTCGCTTCTTGCGGGTCCGGGTGTGCATCGGGTACCAGGGGGCACCTAGAAGGAGGAGGGGGGGCAGAGCACGAATTAGATACCTCCAGCACAATAACTGACCATGACCTCATATCATCCTCATATCATCCTCATATTATGTTCATATTATGCTACTGGTTTATTGCGCTTTCATTGACAGCTTGCAGGCCTCCTTGACAACTGATGCTAAGGTAAAGCCAGGCTGATGAGGGGGAGTATCACCCAACTGCCTACACTTCCACTAATTTACATGTGTCCAATGAAGTTTTACTGTGTGGGTTAAAGCCACATTTACACCACAATTAAGTCTGTCTTACAAATAACCCCCCTTTACTTAGCACAAATATTAATTCGGTTTACGAGTCATTAAAACATGAACACTCTCTTTTGCTCCACAACTAACTTCATTTGGATAAGCTTTAGAAATTGTTGCACAGTAATATTAATAATGCACGGGTGTTGAAGGCAAAAAGGGTCCTGGCATGGAGACCGAGGGGGATTTTATGATGTTGTGTTTACTGGTTGTATAAATGACTAAACGCTAAGGCTGGTGAACGTAGAGCATTTTAGGGCAACCCCTAGTGGCGCTGATCCACCATGCAAGTCTATCCTGCAGACAAATCACTGCATCTGACAGCATATCCACAAGTACGCTCGCTCAGCTAAGAAGTTGAGCGCAGCAAAAGCAATGCGTGCACGTTCTGCAAACGACTCATTTAAACTAGAAGCTGCACGCTCGTCACCCACCTCCTCCTGTGGACATATTGCTCGTGTGGTTCCCCGGCGACACCAGGGTCTGTGGGTCGCTGCCCGAGCTTTTTCCTCCGTCGTTGAGCACTGACGAGCTGGAGTCGGACTCCAGAGACTGGCAGGACGGCGGGTTTTGGGTCAGATGCTCGGTGCCGTAGTCGTATTTGAAGGTGCCACCGTTGCCCATCCCATTGTGCACCCCGTGATCGGAAGATACTGATGTCTCCCGCGCCCTCTCCTCTCGTTTGAGGCTGTTGCCGTCCGAGCAAGCCTCTCGGCTCGCGCCGCCGTTGCCGTAATAGCACTTCTCGTCCGGCCGAGCTATTTCACCACACGAGCGGTTGAACGACGGATTAATGGACACGGGACTGCCGAAGTAGGACTGAGGATATCCATTGCACGACTCCGATGGGTTCCAGGGGAGGGAGCAGACATTGTCCCTTCTTGGGTACGAGAGAGACGGTAGCCCCGCCAGTTGTCCCCCTGAGGCTCTAAAATTCGGGAAGTAAAACGTGTCTCCAGTGTGGATGTTTACCAAAGGTCCCACAAACCCAGGATTAAGGAGATTATGCTCGCCCATTTCCGCGGGCCTGACCAACAGCTTCTAGTTTATTGCAATCTGACATTTAACATAGTTAAACCTGGGGGTGCACCTGATTGGCCATTGCCACGTCACGTGCAGGAGCCTGCTCGAACTCCAGAAGGCACCACCCACTTTGGTCTATTTGAGACAAAACAAAACATTAACTTCTGTATTACGGATTTTATATGCTTTTTAAAAATACTATAAAATATCTTATTAAAAAATGTAAAAAACTTGTCGAGTCTGCCTGTTCTCCAACGTTCGTCCTCTTTGGTAGGAATATACAGAACTGTCCCTAGCCTCGTTTAATATCTTTATTACCTGGTAAATGATCTTTAAATTCTTTTTTTTCCCCATACAAAAACTGTTCATTTTTCTTGACGCAGGGGTTCCTCGTGACATCTTGTTTTCGTGCAAATTACGGTTGAATTCGGTGTCATATAAAGCTGTGATGATCCACTTTTACAGGCTTGTTTTAGAGAAAGACTGATGCTCAGTGCTGCACTACACTCGTATTTACTGTAACGGGGTCAGCAGGTTGAAACCGTTGGCTCTGTAAAATCAGATGATATTCTATAAGGTTACTTTAAGAGCGTAGCCTATATTTCAAATAATGTGCTCTCGTACACCTCACATGAACAACTTTAACAGATACCCTCCATAAATACTCGCAGCCAAACTCTGGGAAGATTGTTACACATCTCGCAATTCTTTTATATGAACTTTACAAGCTAGTAGAGGGTATTTAAATGATCCAGCCGCCCCGAATGCACCACGCTAGATCACTTTAATTGATATGTGATTGCAAACACTGGAGACGCGAGAACGCAACTGCGCTTTGGCGCACGGCCTGTGCGTCACTGCAAAAGCCTGTGGAAGATTGCAAAAAAAAAAAATAATAAAATAAAAAAAAATACATGCACATGAATTGATCAGTAAAGAATAAAGTCGATGGTTTAACCTACTTCAAATGAGTCAAAGACTGGAGCACAAAATCCACTGTGTCTACACTAATGTGCACCATGCGCTTGCAGAATGTAAACTATGCATCCTACCATTTGTAAAATTCAGAGCAAGAGCTTGTTTCCTAAGGTATTAATTAGGCTACATTCTCACTAAAATTAGTATAACGGGTACTCAGCTCAATAGTGTGACCTACGATTCACCTTTTAGACGTTTTCTTATGGAGAATTAAAATTTTTCTTGTACAACAGTGTACGTGCGTGCGTGTGTGTGTGTGCGCGCGTGTGTGTAGTGTGAGTAAGGGGGGTGTTGGCTATTTGTTGCTTGTTAAACTTTGCTGAAATCACACGTTTCACTTCAAAATGGGAACCACGTTTTGTTGGCTTTGCAGCTTTACGTAACAGCATTACTAATAGTGGAATATTTCAGGCAACTTGTTTATATTTTGTCTTTTCTTTTAACACTCCTTTGTTTTGCCAAATTTAATGTTGGCGTAATACCACTGGCAGAGTAACCAAAAGAAAACAAGACAACAACTAGATGGAAACTATCCTCTTCCAGCCAGAGTGAATAATGTGGCCGAAGATAGAAGGTTTTTTACACCATAGACATGTCAATGAAGTTCAGCGCCTCGAAGCGTAGAAACGTCCAATGCTTTGAGCCACTCGCAGCTTATTCTATGTAACCTTAAAGATTTTTTACTATTTCAAGTTATCAAGTCCCATTTTAATAACTTTGAAAGTATAGATTCGATTGAACTTGAAGGATCCATTGATATAGATCTTACATAAGGACGCCCGTAAGTTTAGTTGCTCAAAAGATGAAAGAAAATTTTGGAGGAAGTCAGTGGCATTTGTTTAGCACGTCGATCCACCAACTTTGTTCCACGACAAAAGCCCTCGACTGCTGGAAACGATGATAAACCCCTAAAACCTGAAGACTAATTATTCTAATTAAGAAATTTCACTTACCGCAGGGATTGGAAAGCTTACAAAAATTGTCCAAAAATTGAAGAAACGCGCTGAAAGTAGCTGTTGTCAGTTCAAGGTCAGTGTCTAGTGCACTGTCTGCAGCGTATTGAGAAAGCTGTCTTGGTATTCCCTTCCCGTCCAGACAGGGCAATAGCGTAAACAAAGGCCTTTTTACTGGCTTTTATTTTCTAAAGGCACAGGTTGTCTCCCTTTTAAACGTGTAGCGGATTTCTTCCTGGGACTATTTCCCCAAAAGACTTAAACCTAAATCTAAAGTTCTGCACTCTAAGGAAATTACTGAAAATCTTTATTAAGAAAAATATTTTAAAGAAGAGATGTCTATGGACACATCAAGGCAATGGGGGATGCGTCTCATATTTCAAGCCACAAAAAATAAATAAAAATAATAAAATACAAGTAAGAGCACTTGTCAATAAATCTATGTCTACCATGTATTTCTTTGCGTAACGTTCCTAACGTGTTGAGAATAATTAGCTAATGTGTGCCTTTATCCATAACTAATTATAAAATGAAAATGTTGCATGAATAAAATTGTAAATTCAGAGGAATCCAATAGAACTGTAGTTTTTTTTTTTTCCCTGAAAGTTATCCTGGACGAAAACATAATAAATAAGGAATTAATAGAAAGGTTAAAAAGAAAACGTGGCGAAAATAAACATAAATCAGTAATAGGTCGAGTAAATGGCCAAAAGTTCTTTGTGGACCAGAATTTAATAACACCAACATTTTTAACAGCATGAGTTTAATATTTTCACAAAAATGTTTCAGTGTTTTTTGAAGCGTTTTTTTTGTTGTTGTTGTTGTTTGTTATCATCTGTGGTCATAATGTTTCAGAATATTTTAGTGCACATCAGTCTTGTGATTGCATTTTAAATTATATATTATATATATATTAAATTATATATATATTAAATTATAATAAATACTTTATCCTTTTATATTACGTATATATTACATTTATATTACAGATTCTTTATGTAGTATGCGAGATGAGTAAAAAGGCATGATGTCGGGAAAAAAAAAGATAATACTGTGTTCAAAAGATACCGAAACAACCGCTATATTCGAGACTTTAGTTGTATGTAATCGTAATTTTCAATACTTACATTTAAATTTCATATCCAGACTCTTCACTCTGGACTAAGAGGCTAAGCTATTATCTTACAGATATTTTTAAATAACTAATGTTGCATCCTTCTTCCTGCTGCTTATTTTGTGTTATCTAACTTACCAATCAATACATAGTTTTATTACCTGCTTAAAGCAGCTGATTCTTTGTTTTTGTTTCTATTTTTCTCAACATATTTCAGAATATGACACCCATTTTTTCTATTTTTTCCATTTTTTTGCAGATAAAAAGACCAGTCACAGAAGCAAGTCAATTGACTGCAGGCTCACGAGCACGAGGACGTTGTGTGGATGCTGCACTGTTCACTTCCTGATATTTCCACCATACCACCACCAGAGGATATCAGCCCCCTTTCTCTACCTCGCTCAGCTCCTTTTGCACAATGCAAAACCCAAACCGCACCATCTGGGCTCCACTCACGCTCCGGTACGAAAGACCACAGCTTATCTGTGTTTCGTAAATAAGTTTGCATTTTTGAACATCAATTCCTGGTTTAATAAGTACTGTAAGCAGCATATTTAGCATAAAATCTCTTATTTGTATATTTCTTTTTTTTTTTTTTTGACATTTGCTGTTGTTGATGTGAAGCTTTCACACTTCCAGGTTTAGTGAATTCAATATATTTTTTTTTCTATAACTATGGGCAAATTTTATTTTGTATTAGTTTTTGATTGCTAATTTAGATCTTCTCTAATTCACCTAAGCAAACGCCTGATGTGCTTTATGTTTGAAACTGCTTCCTAATGCAGTTAGCATTTTTGCTACTTTCAGTATTCGTAACTGCCCAATAACATGCCAGTTGCAAAATTCTACATGACAAATTATGGAAATGGTGTCTGTGAATTTTTTTTAATTTAACATAGGCGTCAAAATTCATTGACCTCCCTGCGGGTCAATTTCAGCGCTAAACATTATGTACTAATGTAAGACTCTTCTGTCTTCATTCATTAGAAAACGTCGGAAAACTGCTTCTTTTAAAATGATCCAGCACTGAACTGTACAGACCTTTAAATTAAAAGTCCTTTTAAATGATTAAAAAAAAGTATATATATATATATATATATATATATATATATATGCTCTTACGTATATGCTAATTACAGCAAACACACAAATAATAGTAATCATCATTTTATCAGGGATATTAGTTGTTGTATTGATCTGTCAGCAACAAAATTTATTTACACACACCCACATCTATATCTTCTACATCTCTCTTTCTCTCTCTCTCTCTCTCTCTCTATATATATATATATATATATCTATATATATATATATATATATGCATACGTGCATACATCTTTAATGAGGACACACTTCTGGTGAACATTTGAATGCTTTCTGTTTATTTGCTTATTTGCTGAATTTAACACATTGGAAAAAAAAACATAAAATGTGGCCTGTGCAAAAGTTAATACACATTTTATATTTTATATTTTATGCTTGCCAATATGTTAAACTCAGCAAGCAAATAGAAATTATTCACTAGAATTAAATGAAATCCTAATATTTTTAAGTTCCCTGTAGAGGACATTTTAACTTATTTCTATTTAGAAAATCAACAAAACATGTCATACCACGCGTATATATATATATATATATATATATATATATATATATAGCAATAGGTGAAAACATCCTTTATTTACAAAATGAAAGTGCTATTAGACATTTTAAAAAGTTAAAAATAAAAATTCGTCAACTCGACAAATTACACTACTTGTCCATGTAATAATGTATATCAAATGTATGGTCATTTTAACTCCCCATTTGTCTGAGGTTCTCTTAGCCTCACATTTGCTAAATTACATTAAGGCGACGCATATTAGAAAGCGCATTTCTTAGTTTATTCTGTAATACAAAACTTACTTTCACTAGTCATAATGAAGATAATATTGTTGTTTTATTTTTCCCAAGCAGGAATGCAGAGAAAAAGTGAGACTGTATAACGAGCTGCTTAGGCCGCTAGCCTGTTTTCCTTGTCCGCGCGTGATATATGGAAGACGTATGGTGGAATAAAGTCAGCATTCAGTGTTCATAAAGTTGCGAATCACATCCTTACGATATCAAAGAGACGCAGCCAGCCTCCCATATTAAGCACTGTAGCCTACTTCCGCACCATAAACAAAGAAAGCAGGCCTACCTTTGGACATGACCCTGTGGAAAACTGCTATCTCTCGCTTTTGGACAGAAGCGCCATCATTTCACTGCGCGTACCTGTGGCCATTACATGAAGAGACTCAGTCTCTGCGAGCTGTCTTTTGGAGACGAAAACGCTCTACCTGTCTCCGTGGTCAGTATAACGTGCGGCTCGCGATGAGAGAATACAACCATTGGTGGTTTTAGAATTATATGAGCTGAGAAGCGCGGAAGAGCCCATTGCGCGTTGTGCAAGGCCTTTAAAAGAGAGAGAGAGAGAGGTAAAAGCAGAGAACCGCAAAGGTCTGCGATGCTTTAGATGGTCAGAAATGGCATGGTATATCTGTGCATTTCCCCTTTTTTATGTATTTATGACACGTCATTAACTCGAGCCGTCTAGACAGGGAAATAACACCTTGTTTGCCTGCAAACAAACCGCGGGTACTCAGTGTCCAGCCCCCTGTTTATTATTCACAAGTCTCTGATGTCAAGGTCAAAGTGACTGCATAGTCACGGTCAAGGGTAAAGAGCGCGTGACGTCAAAACAGGGAAGATCATACTATCAAGCAAGGAAGAGTAACACGTTTCACACTTTCCACATCTTCGGTGTAATTGTTTTTTCGACATAGCCTCGGGCAGTGAAAATGCAAAAAAGGTGCAGGTCGGGTGGGCTGCGGCTAAAATCAACACTGGATAGCAGGCTGCCCTCGGAAGTTTGGCAAACCTACTTAAAAGTCCGTGTGCATGTGTGTGTGTACTGTGTAGACTGTGAATTAGGACGACCGATACAGGCCAAAACTCAAATTAAACTACCAAACACCATAGACTATATTAAACACACACACACACACGCACACACACACACACACATATATATATATATATATATATATATATATATATATATATAAATGAACGTGTAGATAACTTAGCGAGATATATATATATATATATATATATATATATATATTGCAATATATATAGCACTTAGCAGTATATATATATATATATATATATATATATATATATATATATATATATATATATATATATACATGCGTGTGTGTGTCGCTGCTGTCGGAACAAAACCTTTTATCTCCAAAATAACATACGACAACTTTAAAGGAAACTTTAGACTTCAAAGGAAAACATACTTTACTTTTAATGTAAGTCAATGTAGCCAGACTTTTTTCTAAGTCAAATAAAAGAATGTGCAGTGGGATAAATACATCTGTGAAAAACTATTTACATCAGCAATAACGATGCCATTTGACTCTGACTCATGACTTTAGTATAATTAAAAATAAACAATAATACAGTATAAAAGTGACGCAAATTCCTTGCTTTCAAAAAATGGTCTGAGATGTCCTGAGCTAGGTAGAGAAAAATGTTGGTTCCAGATTTCTCCTCGACGCCCCCATCGCACAGATTTGTTCAAATCCAGCACCAGTACACCTGATTTAATTTACGGACCAAGTAGCCAAAGTAGGTTTTCGGTGGTCACATAGTAATACTGGGCTTCCATAAGGAGAGATTAGAAAGTGGCTAAATGGACATACTGACATATATACATATAGAAAGCCACTACTTGTATTGTATGTTGTTTACATTTATTCTAATGTTAGTGTTTTTTTCTTGGCAAATACGTGGCCTAGTTTATATTCTCAGTCCATACCTGATTCTTCCACTCGTCTGTGCTGTCCGCTGTAGCGTTGATCTGGATGAACTTGAGAGGAAAGTCACCCCTGTTAGCGCTCAGTCTCCTGTCAGCTCTATTGTAGCGAGATGACTGTACTAATACTGTATGAATGTACCTCACACACATCCTTTAGTGTTAATATTCCCAGAAATCAGAGTTACACTTTGTTTTAACCTAATGGAAGCGATTGTAGGCCTATTAAAGCGCTCCTTAATGGCACGCAGATACAACACTGTTTCTTTCAATCGCCATTGCAATAATAATAATAATAATAATAACAATAATAATAATAATACCTGTTAAATACAGGAACCAACAGTGACACATTGTGCATTATTCTGGTTTATTGAGACTAATATTTTGATTGAAGAAGTCTTGCGCTGTAGATTCTGGCTATGGTATGTTAAAAGCTCAGCCAATTGCTTGTTTCTACTGAAGCAACGTAGTAATGTTCATAGCTGTCATCCATTAAAAGAACATTGATAGTCATTTCATAATACAAAAAGTCATATTCACAACACTCAGACGTGGCTTGAATATGGTCGGTAACGTTAGACAACATGTTCAGTGGTCAGCTCTGATGAGCCGGTTTGCGCGACCCGATGGTGTTGAAAAGTTTTGATTTGGATCTAGAATCCCAAAGAGTAAAAAAGATAGATACATTCAGGTATTGAATTCGCCACTTTAAAACTATTTCTAAGGCGATCTTAACGCTCTGATGCTTCTCGGAATCTGCGAACAGATCGGATAACGTATATGTGACCAAAGGAAAAAAAGAGTATGAAATATTTGTATGTTAATAAACCTCTTTTCTTGTTGCGATTCTTCTTTTATTTCTACCTATTACTTTATTTAATTGTAAATCGGGCCTTCCAGTGGTCATATAAAACATCCGCGCACTACTGGTGCCCGCATGTTGACTACAGTGCTGACCCCATGACTTCTAGACATGAGAAAGCAATCTTAATACATTATTATATTGAAGCGAAATGCTCTTTTGTGCTTGGTTTTGTATATATGGTCAATGCCAAAAACAGTTTCCAGTCGCATAGTACTTTCCAAAAAATAGCCATCTTCCAAAAGAAATTGTTTTATGGCAATAGGGCCCGCTCTTAGTTTTGCATTTTTTTTTTTCAATATTCAGGCAAAACAGACCGAAACCATTGCTTCAAAATGAGTAGTTATCATGGATCAACAACAATTTCGATAGGTTTTCGATATTAGCTTGGCTCACTGAGCGAAAAACGCTAAACTCAATCATACTATGCAATCAGATTCTAAATCAGAGCCATTCATTCGACTGATGACAGAATTGCCTTCAGTGATAATTAGCACTCAATCATAGGTAGTGAAGTAAATGCGATGATTTCCGTTGTCATTATTTATTTAAGAAACACGTCTCCATTCAGTACTTCAGGAATTAAACAGCACAATACAGTTCACATACTGCACAAAAAGAGGTACAGACTTAACAAGTTTGTGTGAACAGCCCCGATGCTTGACGATATATATATAATTCTATATATAAAACAAGAAAGATTGTGCATTAACGTGTAATACTAAATGTTTGAATCGCTTACAATCATTCCAGTTGCATGGCAGAGACATACAATTCACTGCTAAAAAGGGGGGACACAGATGATCTGGAAACATTCCACTTTACAGCCCTGTCATTGGCGAGAATAGGAATTAAATAATAAAGGCATTGCACTGTACAGTTAAACGTTAGCAGCCTGGTTTACCCTCGGCATTAAAAAGTAATGTATCCCACAGTGAAACATTTAGCTTTTGAAACCTCGGAGGCTTATTTGGAGCAAAGCTGAGATCTCCCGCGACCACAAAATGCGGAGAGATCCCACATTGTTCGTTTTGCTGTAACCGCTCGAGTTTTGTTCAAGTTCTCGTTCAGCCTCAATCTCGGCATTTGAGTTATTTCTTTGCTAGTCCTTGTGTATCTTCTCGCGATTGGCACTGGCTGTATACACACCAATGAACAGACGTGGAACAGTTCGCTGTTTGAAGATGGCACGTAACCCAAGTGTCCCTTCGAAACTCAGATATCATTTTAAATATTATATATTTATATATGTACATTCATAGAAAAAAAAGGCTTAGTTGAAATGACTTTCCAATATTTTTTTTCACAGTTTCAGGGCATTGCATATGTCCCCAAAAGCTTAAGCGTGAGCGGCTGTGTCGTCGTGTGCATGTTTTAAATTAAATAAAGTGGAGCAAGATGGGGAGGGTAGGACGTGGCCTCGGGCGCATGTTCTTCATTCATGGTTTCTGAGAAGAGGTAAATAGCAGACTGTCAAGAACGCAAAAGAAAATTCAGCCAGGCATTCCGTTAAGTGTGCATGTGGTTGTTCGACTTGGATTTGCTGACAAGTTTCTTCTCCTTCACCCTGCGATTCTGGAACCAGATCGTGACCTGCCGCTCTGACAGGTTGGTCGTGGCCGAGATGCGTCGCCGTTTGTCTTTGGTGATGAACTTGCTGGCCGCGTACTCCTTCTCCAGCTCCTTCAGCTGGATCTTGGTGTAGGGAACCCGCTTCTTGCGTCCTCGCCGGTAACTGCTGACCTCAGGCTGCAAAGGGACCACGTCTGCCAAAGAAAACAGCAAAGAAATGCCTTTTATAGACTATCAAAAGCCTTTGCTTTGAAAAATCCCAATAATTGGCGCACATATCGCACATGAAAAGCACCCAAGTTCAGAGAACTTCACTCAAAGGAAGTGGCATTTAGTTCCAAATGTGTTTACTCAAAGGAATTGGGAGATATTTCAGAATGTGGAGAGAGGTTCTTCAATTTTGGGCAGAGACATTTGTGAAAAAAGATCTGTATTGTTTACTAGATCAAAAACACAGTTTTAATGTAGTCAAATACGCGTTTGACTACACTAAAAGTATCAAGAATAGCCACCATAGCTACCTATGACCTATTCTTGATTTATATATATATATATATATATATATATACACATTATTTTTTTATTGGCTGTTCCTCCATGAGGTATTTTATATAGATATAAAGGAAAAGAATAGCCAAGACACCACCTGCCTAGTGCAACATTATGTGCGCATATGTGCATATATATATATATATATATATATATGTGTGTGTGTGTGTGTGTGTGTGTGTGTATGCAAGCTGTTAAGCTATTGAAGCTAGTATACAGCGTCCCATTTGAAGACGGTGGGTTATTTTTAAATTAGCTCTTTCTCCATGAAGTTAGCATAAAATATGCTGTCGATAACCCAGAACAGGTATCAGGTATTTCATATAGATATAAAGTAAAAGCATAACTTAGACAGTAATGATGATAATGAATGAATGAATGAATGAATGAATGCATAGATAGAATAGAATAGAATAGAATAGAATAGAATAGAATAGTGGGTTATTTTTAAATGAGCATGAGCTCTTTCTCCATGAAGTTAGCATTAAATATGCCGTCGATACCCCAGAACAGGTAAAAGCCAGTTTGCTCTGTACACCAGAAAATGAAGACAACCCACTTGCATCACCCTTTTATGCAAATGATTGCACCTGTATCTTCCAGGTAGTCTAAAGTGGCAAAACACATTGCGGTTAAAGAGGAGGCCGCCTTAATTGTGTCTCATGAGAACCAACCCAAAAGCAACCCCTCTTATTTGTATTCCAATATGGCTTACTCATTGTTGAGGTAAAATAAGGTAAAGGATGGAGTTCACCTGTCATGATGGGCCTGCTTGAGTGCGGGCACTAAACACTTTTAGTTTAAAGCTGACATCCACCTTTTCTCCCTCATTAAGATGATAGATAATGCGCTGGTGGCATTTCCTCTAGTTCACAATATATTATTGTCCCGCGGATGTGGAGGAACTGTGGGGAGAGATAATCGCAATATGGTGGAGGGGATGTGAGAAGAAAAGAAAACAGCCCCATCTTTATCTTCATCTCCTGAATAGGAACAGGAAAGGGAAAATACTGAATAATAGTAGCTGGTCACTATTTTTGCGTGACTTTTGCGCCTGAGCAGTGTTTGTGGATGTCATATGCGCTCTACAAGTGCGCGTGCGCCGTGAACGTGTATGACCTGTCTGTCGGTCTGTCTGTCTCTCTGTGAGGATTCTCAATAGACGTCACACTGAATGGTGGCGACAAGTATTCAGCGTTGAGCTGCAGCGTCTTAAATTCACCAACAAACATTTCAGGCCATATTAAAACCCAATTAGTCCAGTTCTATTTGTTCACATATCAGTGCAGCTTCATTAAATAACGTGAACTGTAACTCTGTGTGCCACTATGCTTGAGCGCATGTGGAGTAGTTTTTTTCACAGGCGCAAAAGCAAAAACAACCGGACTTGCACGCACTGCATCAGCCAGTTAATGAAAAATGGATTCTGGCATCTGCAAAGCGTCCATGACACATGGCGGGGCCACCGCTCCTCGGACACTACTGACAAAGATTCAGCGATTTATAGGCGCAGTGCAAACAGGACTGGCCATATTATCATACAGGAGGAGTAAAGGTAGCCTGTGTTGCCATACCCATCCCCGACCTGCACGACTACAAGGCTTAATTTCATTTGCAGACGTTCTCTGACTTTATCATATCCTAGTTAATATTTGACCAAACCTCTGTAGAGCAATACGTCATATAAATGATGGACCATTTTATACATCTGCTTTGTTGTATGGAAGGAGAACATTGTTTTGCCTTCCTCAAACTACAGCAGTGATTGATCATTTACCACTCAGCCCAGTCAACGCCATCAGGGCAAAATGTTAGGAAAGCATGCAAACAAACGCTTTTGACAGTTTTATGTGTAGATCTAGTTAATGGTTCTCCCCACAATCTACGGTTCACATGTGTTTCAGATCAACACTGTTTATTTCCTTCCCAAAATGTAAATGTAGATATTTCCAACAAGGGCAATTTTCATACCAGAAAACAACCGTAGCTCAAATCCAATTACGCAATCACGCGTGTCTGAGAAAAGTGGGAATTGTCTAGCAAGAACTTCTATACATTGAACATATCTGAGAACAAATCAGAGAAAGTATACCTGGAAAAGGAGATTTCCAGAGATGGGACGACTGCGTTTGTTCCTTTGAGCAGTACACCTGCCCATCCCAGCCGTTCGAGAGAGCCCAGTGCTGGTAACCCTCCATGGGAATCAGCGCGTCGTGCCGCGGCTCGGGATGCGCGCTTATGCTGGGCACCACGGACACGTCCAGATAGCCGGGGACCGCCTGGTACGAGCCGGCGAAGCTGGGGTAGAAAGTGAACTCCTTGGCTCTGCTGGAGAGCTCCTCGGTGGGCAAGGCGCCGCTGGGCTCGGCGTACTTTTCCGCCGGGTGATACGAGCACGGCTTCTGCTGCAGGTTGACGTTGTGCGAGTGCGAGAGTCTGCAGCCGTAGTACGGGTTGCCGAACGGGTAGCCGTAGCCGAGAGAGGCGCTGGACGAGGTCTGGGGCGCGGGACACTGTCGCCCCGCGTCAGGGGAGGATATATCCGAATAGACGGAGCCCTGGTGGGTCGCGATTGTGCCCGAGTGTCGCCCCAGCGCGGGGTGCGAGATCAGGTCCCTGCAGTGGCTGGCAGGGCAATTCCCGCTCAATCCCTCCATGGTCTGGCTTTTATTCGGGCTACTTTCATTCGGGCTTTTTTCGTACACGTACATCAAGGTGTCCGCCCAGCGTGGATGCAGGACCAGCGAAGTCGTCATATCACGGGCTGCCGATGCTTTTTAAAAGTCGACTACTCCAAGACGATGCCTCATTTTCCAACTACAGTTTTACGCGCGCGCGCATGCGCACGACGACCCCTTCGGCGCGTCCGGTTCATTAAAGCGCGGGCACGTGATATGCTAACGACACCGGGGAGAGCGACGCGGAGGGGCGGGTGGAAGAATCCCTTTAAGCGCGCGCTGGCTGGCATTTCACTGCCTCCTCCTGAGGCGCTCTGCGCGCGCGCATTGGCCGAGCGCGCCCCAGACAGCGACTCTTAAAGGGGAAGGCGAGGAGAGCTCGAGTGAAGGCTAGAGGAAAACAAGCGCGCGCCTTTTAGCCGACAAGCATGTGCAGAAAGCAGGCACTGATTTTGGGATTTTGATTCCCCCGCAACAAGAATCGAACTTAAGCATCTGTGTTAACATATACCAACACGATCAAGCCCAAGAGCTTCCAGATCTATACCCCAAAAACTAAGTAGAGTGAATAGTCTGCTGTTCGTTTGGAATATATACGAGATTATTTTGCTATTACTATTTTTCCCCTGTCATACTTTAACTCCACTTGAAACAGTTGCTGAAAGACAATGTAAGTGAATGATTATAATTTTTAATATAACTGTAATGCTCTACTGCTCTCCTAACACTTATTGTATTACATGCAATTTCAAGTAGGAAATATGCATTTATCCATATGCATTTCTGATTTCCACTGCAAGCCATATTTTTAAGGGAAACAACCGTTTGGCCAGTTGAAAATAGATACCGCCTATCCATCCAATATATTAAAAAATAAGAGAATGCGATATAACTTATAACTTGAAGAATATATATTCTTTTTTATTCGTTGGCTTGATTGCTCATTCTGGACGGATGAACAGGTAAGGGCGTTTAAAAAAAGACTAATTATTTAAAGGTAAAATTGAGGTCATTGTTAAATTCTGCAGTCATTGCATTTTTGCGTTTTGTAGCGTGTCACGACGTATCTTCATTGTTTTGAAATGTAAACTGAATGGTCAATTGCTATATTTCATCACTGTACTTACAATATGAATCAATTGCTGTAGGCTCTGCTAGATGTTATACAGGGCTTTGTAAGCAATTGCGTGCCTACTGCATATAATATTAACCAAAAAGGACAATTCTTTGTATTTATATTAGCGCTCAGTGGTTTGAAAATAAAGGTTTGAAGATAAACAAGCCATTCCTATGTGGTGTCATTGAGCAGATTATTTGCAACATGAATGGACATGAAATGAAGTGCGAGCTTAACTTGTGGAACAGGGTCATTTTCCAATGTGGAACCCGGCGAATATGTAGCTTGAAGTTATCTCACAAGCAAAAGCATACCTATTGCAGACTTTCTAGTCGTTGGAAACTACCTCAGCTGTACAACCTAGCGCACTTCACTACAGTTTATATGCTATAGCAATGGTATAAGCTACACTAGCATCCGGTGTTTCGCTTTTGTCATGCATTGCATGCTTCCACCAAAAATGCAACGGATATGAAGTAATTGCATTTGTTGCAGCAAACTAATCCAGCTCTGGACGGACGAATGCGGACGGCTCTTCCAAATGGCAGCTGCACGGAAGTCCAAGGTCAAGGTAAAAAAGCGCAGACACACAGGGTCGTAATCAGAGTCTAGACAGACAAGAATGAACTTCACACTCGGCTGCATGAAAACTTCGGCGCAACTGAAAGGCTGTGAGTTAGAACGTCGGTAAGGAAAAGGGGGTCAGATATTGCAATGCTGTGGATCCTGAATAATCCTGGCTCTAATAGAACATGACAAGTGTTAAAGGTGCGCAGAAAGACAAACACGACAAACAACACCGGCTAATCTGCTGCCTAACTCCGCAAAGGCGACATTTTTTAATCTGTAAAAGATCCGTGTTAATCTAAACTGAGTTTGTTAATCTGGGTTTAATGAAATGCTTAGACGAACCCACTTCAGTTAGGTCTAGTCTGTTTATCTGGATCAAAATAAACTCTGTTCTGTTCTTCAAAGCAGTGGTCGGTGCACATTTTTGACTACCTATTGGTGATGTTGACGTCCTTTTTGATGATTATACATGTCAATAAGTGCCAAAATGAAAAATAAATCTTGATATTTCATAAGCATGGTCATAGTTCGACAAAAAAAGAGGAATAAGTGAGGAACCAACCAGGGACAAAACTGCAGATTTGTAGTGGTGTATTTTTTTTTACCCATTGGAATTCATACTGACGCAGGAGGAAATGTTATTTGTTCCCAATCGAGTTTGAATTGGCTATTTGGTATTCTAATACTGTTATAGCAAAAAAAAATTTTAATACCCCTTTTGCAATTCATTTAATTCATCAAAGTTGACGCACATTTTACTGGGAATTTTGCAAGTAGGTACTCGACCCACAGTCCTTATTGCTTTGCTATAGCAAAAAATTATTGAATGCTCTACAACCTGAACTAAACGAAAATGAGCATGCACACATATATTATACGTAGTCAGATTTAACAATGGCAATGCGGATGTTATCTTCAATAATAAGCAGTTTGCCTTCTGCAAAAAAAATAAAACATTTGCAGGCTAGAAGTCTGGAAGACATTGATTTAAATGATTACAGGTTTGATCGATGCTTAAATATTTCTAATTATGGTCCAAAAAATCCACGTATGCTATTATAAGCCAATGTTTTGAAATGGGGATTTAATTGAGAGCTATTCTTTAACAACGAAATGTAATTGTATCTGTATATATATATATATATATATATATATATATATATATATATATAATATATATATATATATATATATATATATATATATATATGTATATATATATCTGCCTATATATATCAATTATTAACAGATATTTAACATAGTGTGAGAAATATAAATGAGGGACTTAATGCCTACAGAATTCGCAGTTGGGGGACTCTCTTTGTATCCCCTCCACTATCATAGAAACTAAGTGTTACGTACAGTACATGCCATTATAAGACTGGTAGTGAATGCTCTGAATGCTGCTGAATTGAATGGTTTTCTAGACAGTAGCAGAGAAAATGTGAAAAAAAGGCTGAACTGTCTTATATTGAATAGTTAATGGACTTCAGGCGTCACTTTTTCTGTTATTGTTGTTTAGAAAACTATTGACGGCCTTGTACTGCCATGTTTACAGTCATTCTGACGGCCACGATCAGAATAACAACAGCAAAGTATGAGTGGTATAAGTTTCACTGAGTCTTAACACACAAAGCATTGCTGCAATACTGCAGTCTCTCTCTGTCTCTGTCTCTCTCCCTCTCTCTCTGTCTGTTGTGTGTGCGTGCGTGCGCGTGCGTGCTTCTTCCTGTCTGCATTTCTCAGTTTCTCCATTACAAATAACTCTATGTAAGCTTCTGTCAAAAGAAGAAGCTAAAGTCATAGTTTGCACAATTTAAAACTGTCAGCAGAGTGATCAGTTCAGCAGTACACACTGATATATTTCAGCCAATGAAATGTCAGTCTTGCAGAAACAGTTGCTAAATGTGACATTAAAATGTAGAAGCAAAGCTTTTTAGTTGGCGGTTTGGTTGGTAGGTGAAGGCATCTGCGTATACTTTGTGACCTTGCAGCATTTCCAAACAGTCTGTTTGTAACCTTTACTGATGGAATGTTTGTTTAGAGCGCTTGATATTTTTCCACAGCTGCAGATGAAATATTAAATGTTAAGTATTTTATTAAGTATTAACTGCATACTGCTGCAGTGGCGAACTGGTAATGGAACTGGTGGGTTGTACAGTTAATCTAAGGCAAAATAAACCATTGATTGGTGTATGAACAATAAAGTGTTTGTTTTCCATTTTTTTTATTCGATCTGTTAAAAAATTTGCCAAAATGAAGCACAAATGGAACAAAACATAACTCTGAAAAAATGCTATATTGACATCCGTTTTGGTTTGGCCAGTTATCAACTGAAGCCTAAATGAACAAAGGGCCTTTTAAAAAATACCCGCTAGTGATGCATAATGGTTTTCTTCTGCCCTTCTCATTTGATCATATTTTCATTCCACGTTTCAGCTCCATGGTAACCCAAGTTTGGCTTCACGTTTGAACAAGCATTTCATCATCGTTCTTGTAACGAGAAAGTACTGCTAAGCATTTCACTCTTTCATTCTACATGTATGTAGAAGAGCTCAGACCTTTGAGGGTTCTTTGAAAGCGAGATTATATTTATGGAAAAGTATTTGCCGTGTATTCCATGCTCTGTCTGTTATTTTGTATAAATTATACGCAATGTAAACCAGACTGTCGCTAGCTACGTGTTCCCGTTTTGGGGAGCAGGACTGCAGAAAGCGGGCTAATCATACACAGCGCAGCCTGTCGATCATAGTGACAGACAGACAGGCATCACGCATGTCGCCAGCTTCCAATGAAAACGCACATGCACGCAGTTATTGCAGATTGCATTGCCTCTAAGTATTTTTGCACGCTATGGGAAAAACGGATGAATAGCAGTGAAATTCACTTGCATGATGTGGCCGCAGATTTTCAAACGTGTTCGTCAACATAGAGACCTTGCCATTGAAAGATTTGGGAAGAGGAATTGTTGGAGCTGTGCGCCTCGGTTGTCATGGAGAAACTGAAAAATCGATGGCCGCCCTGGTTAAAGCTCCCCAGACTCAGCCCTATTAAAACCTGGCCTTGGTGTCGGTTTCCTCCGCGCACAGAGCGTGTGTGGGGTTGTGTGTGTCCACTCTCCACATACGTGAACGCAAATGTATTATACACACTGGCATTACATGTTCGACCAGTTACACTTAGTGATCGCCCCGCAGACTGGTCTCCACGCTAGTCTCATTTGGTAACCACAAGATTTGTTTTCCCTTAAAATCCTGTTCTGGACATATTACGAAACATTTTACATACCTTGCCAGATGTAGTTTATGATCTATGCATATGTTCTCAGCCTAATGTGATTCAGAGGGACGTATTGCTTAAAGCGTCTTTACATCATAGAATAACACACCAGCGATGATATTGCTACTTATATCTTCCATTTGTTGATGCTGAAAGAAACGTTGAGGAATTCCACCAATTTTGACCAAGAGGTGAACAGTCATTCAGAGTGTTTTGATGTGAAATGCTCTGTTCTAGAGAAACCGAGTCAAAACTGTTCACAGTGGTGGCGACAGGAACCAGACATCCACCTCCAAAAGCTCTCTCAAAGATAGTAAATGCATTAAATGGTTATGAATACGACCACGCATGAAACATCATTTTAGGATAAATATATATGAATAAAGCATTTTTAAAAAAACATTATTTATGGTGAAGAGGGACATTGTGAGGCAACATAGTCCGTGACGAAAATTATTTTTAAAATTTTTATTTCACAATTGTATCTTTAAAATCTGAGACGACATGTAGATTCACTGGTCATTTGGGTGCAAAAATGGCGGTATTTGCGTTGTAAACATTGCAACACCTGGACCCTATCACCAGCACTGTAAAGAAATCCAGCTCGGTGAGTTTCTCTACAGTGAACCACTTCAAGTCAAACCACTCTGAATGACCAAGGATTTAATTTTGCAGAAATGTTGAAAAATTGGTAATTAAAAAAAAATTGGAAACTGATCTTTACAAAGAACCTTCTTCATAACAACAGATCTCATTAGAAACCACAGTCTCTCCAATGCTGACACCTTAACCATCTAAGTGTATCCTAAGCAGCCATGCGTCTACAGCACAAATAGACTTGACTCCAAACGAAACAGCATTTAAAACACGGGTTCCTGAATGATTCTTCACTTGAATGTACGCTTCCAGGAAGGTCGGTTAATAAACATAGATCCTTTACATTAAGTGGAGTTTATTAAACTTTTTAAAAATATTCTTCACAGTCGCACATCTCATTTACATACCATCCCTGGGTTCTTTATGGAACCAACAGTGGTTCTGTATAACAGTGGTTATATAGTGAGTACTGGTCAGTTGGTAGTGCCAAATTGTACGAAGAGTGCTCTTTATTGGATTTCTTCGGCGTGAAACACGCTCCCCAGTAAAATCAGAAAGATCATAAGTAGATTTACTTTTAAAAATTCACTAAAACAAAATTTGATGAACCTTATATAGATGTTGTTGTAGTATTGTTGTTTTTGAATTTGTTGTTGCTTTTTGGGACATTTTTGTTTAGGTAGGTTTAGGTTCAGTGTAGGTTGTTATTGTTTACTCTTTCATTTGTTGAGTATTTGACTTATTTTGGAGTTTTGCTTGTTTCTGCTTATGATACAGACTGTTTCTTTGACTTTGATTGCGATTGTGGACCTCAGGAGGGCTAGCGACCGGGTAATGGAAGCTAATGGCGAGCCACGCCATCCCACCAAAGAACCCTTTTGGGCACCTTTGTAAAAAGTGTAGAGTCCATGCTACACTGGCAGTCCTTGCAACATTAAACAGATCTATGTAATGCGCTCTTGGCGCACAGGGGCCACACCTTTTTTGCCTGTGCACGCACAATCCTGCAGAGGGAGGGGAAGGAGTCTGTGGTGCAGTGGGTGGGGGTGGGGGGGGGGTTGTTGGGGGTGTTGGGGGGGTGGGAACGAGCTCTTATATGTAACTCAGATGAATTTACACCCCGTCAATAATTCTAAACGCGTATGAAGACGTTATGCGGTACCGCAGTGGAGAAAGAGAGAGGGAGAAAGAGAGTGAATGAGAGAGGTTTAATGAACATACACACGTTACTGCGTGAAAAAGGTAAAGATTTGGATTTGATTAGCACATTTCTTACACTTGGTGAAATACACTGACAAACACATTCTAAAAACGCGTGCAGGACAGCGCTGGACCACAAATGCGTCGCGTGTTGGCCAAATCGAGCTCTGCGGCGGTGAGACTGGGGGCTGCCATGCTGCACAGCCTGCAGGGTGAAGGGAGAGAGTTCAATAAGTGCTTAAGCTCCACACAACAAGGAGGCCACGAGCGCTTCTTTCTTTCTCCCAGATCATTTCTCTAATTAGTTATTATTTAATCAAAGACGTAATTAAACTGTGTTAGTTTTTGTTTATAATAAATGCTACAGTATTTTTGTCATATAGCTAAGAGTTGCCAACAAAATAAAGCATAAATGACTCATAGTAAAAAAGCCCATTGGAGATGTTGAGGACTTCATACTCTATTAAAACATTACTGAACATTTATTAAACAGAGCATTCGAGCTTAGCTTACTAGCGACTGAATGAGCGCCAGTTAGTCTTCTTCACATGCCACGTATTATTGGCTCTCCTGCCACGTCTCCTGTGTGGACTGATTGCAAATCATTTAATGCAAGTAACTTCATAGCTTTTCAGATCGACTTTCCTCTACAAACGTTTTTTCTTATTTTGTGATTGAATTAGTCTTATTCAGTGATTAAAAATAATTATAGATCCGTTTAGGTGGGCGTCCAGTCTCAGGCCAAACGTCTCCCCCACTTCCAGACGCGTCTAGTCGGAAGTCCAAGTTCAAGTTAAAAGAGGCGGTCAATTACTCTGGCTAGACACGTTGATTTGCGACGGCGAGCTGCTATTGTACTTTTTCTCCTCACTTCGGTGTCCGTAATTAAAAGATTTCTCAGGCATATTTTCTCACTAAAACAGCAATGCAGTAAAATAAACAAACAAACAAACAAACAACCATTCTAGTCGGCCTCCGAAGGCTGAACTGCAGATTTCAGAAGAAGAAAGTGCAAGAAGAATCAAATAGAGCTGAGGACTGTTTATCTCAACATAAAGATTAACTGTTGAACAAAATTGGAACATTTCAGAGCAATTTATTTGGGTTTTATTGGAAAGGAATTCTCTCTGGATCAAAATAAATACTTTGATTTTTGTTCATTTTATGTAAACCAGGTACTGAGACAACGTAATTCATTTATTTTAATTGTTTAGTATAGACGTGTTTTCAGCCAAACAACCCCAATGGCTTGTTTTTTTGAGTACTTAGAGGCAGTGTAAGCCGTCTACAGCTGCTTTTCACGTCGTAGCCTGAGGTCTCGCTCCAAGTGCACATGGCTGAAAGCACGATCACCAATACAAACTGTGCTTTTTTTAAATCATTTACCTGATTCAAAAGTGCTCGCAAATGAATGAAATGCGTTACATGAACAAAACAAGTCAATTTAAAGAAAGCAGCTGTGTTGGTGTAATATATTTTGACACAATTTAATCATGACCTTTTTTTCCCATGCAGATCATGCAGTGTAGCCTCTGTAGTGCAAACTGTAGTAGGTGTGTCACTGGTGTCATTTGCGGACTGGATCTCAATTCTACGCTGAATTAAGGTTTTAGTATTCATGCTTCAAATTTTTTTAACCCTTTTGACGAAGCCAGTTTTATGAAACGAAGGAACGACAAATGAATAAAGATCAACAGACGATGAATGAATTCGAGATATTCTTGAAAGACTTACGCGTCGTTAAAGTGTACTAACTAGCACAACATGCTGATTTTGTAGCTTAGCTGAATAATATTTTACCACTATTTTCATAATGCAGAACTATATGCACCATCGCTACCGAGAGTCAAACATGTGGCTCAATTAAAAGAAAAGAGGCAATATATTGTTCTAGATTGTTTTGCAGCACAAAACAAATATTGTTTTCTGAGATTTTGTGTCATTTTATCTTTTTTCATTTTTATATATACTATGGACATAGGAATTTTTTATTTTACTCTATTTACAGCAAGGTACCCTTGTATTTCATTTTGCTTATTTCACATCGCTTTTTTGACTTGCCTTTTCGGTGCTATTCTAAGATAGTCGGTTGTCTCTTGATATTGCATGATACTCTTCTTTACCACGTGGTAGTAACAAAGACGCTTTAAGCTCTTAATGCTGCTTAAAGTCTCTTAAAACTATTTCTGAGTCATTTAACATTACAGCACAATCATACAATAACAATAACACGTAAATATCAATAATAATAATAATAATAATAATAATAATAACATTAGTACTAGTACACCAATAATAATATGAGGAAGAAAATTGTAATCATTATTACTATTATTGGTATACTAGTAGTAATGTTATTATTATTGTTGTTGTTTTTGTTGTTGTTGGTGGTGGTGGCGGTGGTGGTTATTTAATAATTTAATAATATTTAATAGTAATTTTTAATTTGGCAAGTTGGTTCATAATTCACACCAGCAGATTCCAGCTGTGAGAATTTGCCTTTAAAGATTCTAGTCAGTATCAAATGGTTTTAAATATAACAGTGAGAATATTTTGTTTGTTTTTTTTTCCAATATTAACCCGATAAGAGGATACAGAACGCCCTCTGCAGTTAAATACTTTTGATTTACCATCTCTTTTCTTCCGTTAAGAACATCACAGCAGCCTAAGCAGAACATCTATTATCTCACATACAGGCTGGTTCACTGACCAAGCGGTATTATCTCACATATAGGCTAGTTCACTGACCAAGCGGTATTATCTCACATATAGGCTAGTTCACTGACTAAGCGGTATTATCTCACATATAGGCTAGTTCACTGACCAAGCGGTATTATCTCACATATAGGCTAGTTCACTGACCAAGCGGTATTATCTCACATATAGGCTAGTTCACTGACCAAGCGGTATTATTTCACATATAGGCTAGTTCACTGACTAAGCGGTAGCTTTATAAAAACTGAGATTAGACTCTAAACTGCACATGAAGTCCTAACTAACTGTACAGAAATATACTGTGTACGCTCAGATGAGCTCGTGCATTTCCCCTCGAAACGTTCCTGAAGGTCCTCGGTGTTTATGCTCAGTACAGGCAGGTGTACCGGCGCTCAGAGTAAAATAACTTTGGTGTTTGGATTGAGGTTGAACCGCTATTAGCCGCAAAGCACGATATTCATCGTGTGAAGCCTCTTTCACCGGAATCAAGGTCAAAGTTGCATTTGATTATCAGACCAAAACCAAAATCATTGCGTAGTCATGTAGTGCCATGTGGCGCCCATTAGGGCTCCTGATATGCCAAGAATTCATCATATAACTACGAAGCATTTTTTGCAATCTTGATAGGCTGCATATAACCCACGAGGCAGCTACTGGAAAATTTCACCTGCTCTCCAGGCGCGAGCCTCAACAATGAGCAATCCAAAACGCATTCTACAAATAGAAATTATGAAATGTAATGAAATTACATTCATACCTGTTTTAACATGTGTGTGGTGTTTTGCAGGGAATGTTTTCACACTGCAGGAAGTTTTGACTTAGTTATTAAATTATTACATTCGAAAGTGCAACAAGGATTAATAACATGCGTATTTTAGTGGCAAATCTTCATCCAAAATATGTCGTCAAATGACGCTTCTGACTGTTTGTTTTGCTGAATCGTTCACAGATATCAGAAAAATGTAAGAGATTCGTTGACAAGAACTATAGACACTCATGCACGCGCCTTCATTTATTTATTTATTGTTACATTTTTTGTCAATGTTAATTCGTTGTAGAAATCGCTATTTCGGAACGCTTTCGTGAAAATATAGCAGAGTCTGATGGTGGTTAAATTAGACGATGTACTTACTATTCTTTCAAATTTTAAAATAAAGTAATCCAATGCGTCTCATTGGCTAGATCTGACTTTCGCGGCAAAAACTTGTGTCTTGGTCAAGGTCAAGGTCTTAGACGGGAAATAGGAGGGTGGACATTAGCTTCGATTTTTTCACTCATTAAGTTTGGTCAAATTGCGTTTTTGTCAAACAAGGACGCAAAAAGACTTAAATGTTGCCATCCTGTTTAAAATGATTAGCTTAAGAGGTTATAGTTACCATATATAACATGCTTTAGGCTTCATTTGTAAAGCGGATATCCATTGTTACGACGAATGGGACAACCTTTGGTAATCGAATTTGAACAAGAAATTCGCTTTATTAACGAATTATCAATATCAACTGCGTTATGCACGCCAGCCTGATCACTCACAAAATGAACCAACAGCGTTGATGGACTTACAAACTGAAAATATCCCGACATTAAATACATTCATTGTGTTGTTGCAACCTTTTTGCATGACATGAACAAAAATGAATGAAAGTGCATTTAAGAGAATTCAACTCCAATGAAACTCAAATAAATTGCACTGAAATGCAGTTGAACATTGTTTTGAGGTAACAAAGTCCATGTAGACAGACTGATTGAATGGAAATGAATAAGTTCATAAGGTTTTGGCGCCTTAATGCTATTTATCCAATATTAACACAAGAATCAATCAAATACAAGAATCAATCAGTTTTAACTTAACAGCAGATCTAAAAAAAAAGCGTTAGCTGGCTTGGCTAATCCAACTTATACTCCTGAAATACATGACTTTCCAGGCTTATTAAGAACTGTTCATAGCTCAAAAGGAATAAAGAGATAACCTACAAAACTGAAAGCACAGGCTCGTTTCCGCTCTTTGTACTAAATGGACGGCACAGTGTATCCAAATACGCGCTAAGCTACGCTTCTACATGTGATTTTTGAAAAAAAGCAATACAACAACTGCAAACTTTTGGCCAATTTACTGAAAGAAATAACATACCTCATCGATTTCGGGGCATGCACATAAGAATAATGCATGAAAAGAAGCTATAGAGAAGAGCTATATGAGTGAAAGCCACTAGCATTAGCTAGACAAGCATGAGAGCTAGAGTTCAAGTTCAAAGTCCTCTCCCCCAGACAAGCAGGGTGAGGAGACGCTGGAGGACCCTTTAACCTCTTACAAAGTAAATCACACATAGAAAATTCGCTGCAAGCCCTCAGATCTGTCATACATGGAAAGGAAATAATATTTGCCTTGAATAACTCTATCCAGCTCTATGTGACGCTTTTGAAGTGCCTTATTCATTAATAATCACGGTTGGGTAGAACACAATTTTGAGAGCAATTAAATATTAAAAGTCGAAAAGGATCAACATCAAAATCAAGATCAAGATTAAGATTAACGTTATTTGGAAAACTAAACTATCTATAGCAAACAAGCATATCTCCATCTGCGATCAAGAGCGCGTAGTACGGTAATATGATGCAGGCCTACCATCGTGATATCAGACCCTATCCATATAGTATATTGTCCATTCTAATTCACTTCTCATCCCAGCTCTGTCCTGATCCAGACGACATCCAGCCTTTTTTCGCCTCTGCGTTCTGCATTTTGGAGCAATAAGTCCAGCAGCGCTACAAACAATTTCCTCACCCCAACCTTAAAACACTGTGCGCCTTTTCATTTTTACAGCATTTTATTATTCATACTGTTGCGTTTAAGTGTTCCCCATTTGCTCGTTTTATGAGCAGCATTTTCAAATAATAGAGACCTGTAAAAACATATCTCAATAAAGTGCAGAGTTTCCCTTTTCGTCCCTGCACTTGAACTTACATCGAGCTTCAGTGCGCATGGGCTGGTAGAAGATGGAAGTTCCAGTTCAGAAACCTAATATTCCTCAGCGATAAACGAGGCAACAAAGAAAAATGTTTGAGGAAAATGTGCCTCGTCTTTGGTTCACTTCCTGTAATTTTCATATATGCTATTATAATTTGCTATAACACTCCCTAGTACTGTTGTTCTTTAGTTTGGAAACGTGTGGTAGTATTATTTAACTACTGGACTATTTATGTGTACTATTAAAGAGTTATAAATCTCTTTATTATGGTAATATGACTATCCTATTAATGTAGTCTACACGCGTGTTATATAGCAAGCAGTTATATTTCCACATCATCTACTACTAGAAGTGGGTGGAGTAGCTAAAACCACAGTATGGAGTGAAATTCTGGCTGAGGTAGAAATCAAAAGGAGCAACTTCAGTGGCAGTAAATAATTGAAAAAAAATTCTGTAGAGTTGCAATGGAGCGTCTTAGTGCATTAAGCATCTATACTGTAAAACGTCATTTAATTACTTATACAAGTCTAATAACACATACTATTACTTGCCCAAAAAGCTTCCCAGCATTCTTAGCAGTTTGTTCGTTTCTATTAATTAGCTATTAACTATTCTCTTTGCAAAATGTTACTATGTCATAGCATACATTGGTGTTAATTGGTACGACGTTTGGCTGCATTTTTACATGGTTTTGTTGTTGTCAACAGGTTCAGGTTAACCACCATGAATGCAAACATGACTGAAGCTATTAGAGTTCTCAGAAATGTCTAAGCTGTTAACTCATTATTGTAGGAAACAGTCAATTTACTATAATGAAGTCGTTCTAATTGACGCCAATACATTACACAAGGTAGAGTGTTTGATTCAAGGTAATTTAACTAATTCAAGATTAAGCAGAATTTGAAAATATAGAGCAGTGCTGGACATCATTTATAATCACTGGGCTGTTTGAGTTGACCTTACTTTCTGCAGAAGTGTGGCTCACTGAAAATAAGAAATAAGAATATATAAAGTTATTCAAGTTTGAACCTGTTAAGTAACTTTACTTATTTTCTTCCAGTAGGTTAGCATTACTGTTTAAGCAAAGTCAACTAATTTAACTTTACACTCTTGTGCCCCTCTTGTCAATGGGGTGGTAACCTTGAGGGTGCATCTTCAGTATCTTTAGTTAGGGATCATAATTTTGCCATATTCCATTGAAATTATACATTTTAAAGTTGTGTTGATTCCACATGTTCTGTCTTGTCTCCAGACTTTTCTTTTGCTGCTCGGTTTTTAAACATTAGTTTCTGAAAAAGTACAAATGTGTCCAAATATGTACAGAATTTTGCCCTAAAAAAATTACTAAAGTTTTGGACTTTGTTTGTACCTTGATGAAGGAAAATTGTACCTTTTTGGTCTAAAATAAAGTGCTAAATTTCGATTTTATACCTAATAATTATGATGTACAATCAATATCAATAAAGTGTAGATACTGAACCAACAGAAAAGAAGGAAATACCATGAAATACCATGACATACCCCCACCCCCAACCCAAAAAAAGTAATAAGTTAAAATGGGACCTATGGAAAAAGTACACACTCAGAAATAAAGGACCCAACTGTCACTGGGACAGTACCCTTCTTGTCACTGGGGTGGAACCCTCAAGGGTACATCTCGGTACTTTTAGTCAGGGAACATAATTGTACCATAATCCGTTGAAATTATATTTTCTAAATTGTATTGACTCCACACACCCCGTATCGTCTCCAGACTTTTATTTTATAGCTCACAATTTGACCCTAAAACTACTGTTGTACCTCTGAGGGATTATTTACATTGTTTGTACCTTGACGAACGAAAAATGTACCTGCACAGCACCTTCATTTCTAACAGTGTACCTTAATGAACGAAAAAAAAAATTAATAAAATAAAACGTTAAATTTCGATTTTACACCTAATAATTATGATTTACAATCAACAGCAATGTAGCCTAGATACTGAACCAACAGAACAGAGTGAAATACCATGAAATACCGGGAAAAATACCCCCCAACCGCCCCCCACTCAAGAAATGGTTAGAAGCGTGATCGTATGCAGAAGAATGAAAATCACATGGAACCACTGAGTCAATCAAACACACGCGAGCCAGTATAATCGCTCTGGTAACGAATGGTCGTTTATTTGGACCTTAATAGCCATATTTTCGTTAACGCCTGATTTTTGCTGATGTTTTAAAGTTCTACACCAAGACCCCAAAGTGAATTCAGAAGTTAGGTATGACGGTTTGACGGCGCATCAATCGCTCAAGATGAGCTCAAAGCTCGTTAACGTGCAAGAACACAATAGAAGCAAATATTCCACGATGTGCCAATGGAAAATAAGAGAGCACGTGGTGCTGGACACAGCGCACGGGCGAGAGAAGCTATCGTGCCACCAGTCAGTGTGAACCTACTCGGAGGGATGGAACGGTCATCAGATAAAGGCGTTCCACTCCGAGCTTCAGCTAAACATTTTAACTACGCTTAATGTGTGTGCCTCAAGTCCTCCGACTGCCTTTTACTCGTTTAATTGGAGTGTTTAAAGACCCATTCTTGCTTGGATAAAAGTTGTTTTTCTCCGTCCCTCAATCCCCCTATAAAGGCAAAATAAATACAAACCAAATGTAATTTGAAATTGCAGCTTTTTTATGAACATATCCAGAGCCGTTATGGGGCGATGAAAAGCCTCATTTTGTAACATTTCATCCTGCGTGGAGTTTTATGGAGATCCCTGCAGAAGTGTGGCGTTTCTGATTCGAAATTCCTCTTTATCAAAAGGACGCGGCACGCGGGGCTCTTAATTAATGCTGCCTTTAATTGTGTAATTAACGCAGGCAGGAGTTGTAAAATAATTTGCATGAGCGAGATATTAAATGCTTGATGGGAGTTTACATGGCTGTTGACTGAAGTAATTCAGGTTCTCTCAGAGCCGGACAAGACAATGAGAATATGTGCTCCAATTGTGTGGCTATCAGAGAGCCAGAGAGCCAGAGAGCCACCAAAATTCCAAAATGTTTGTTGCATATTTGCAAAAACGGCTTGAAGTTGGAATGTTTTCAAGCAATTATATTTTTCGTATTAATATTTTAAGTATAAGGTTGTGGAGTTTCAGAAGATGATCTATTTCCTGTTGCTCTGCTTGTATTTTGCTCAGAATTTGGATCCCAAGGTTTTGGTCCGAGCTTGCAAAACATGTGTGACCTGGAATGAATCACTTTTTTCACATTTTCCAAAAAAGAATTCCATTCTTCCATTACTTTTCCCAATTTAGTGGTCTAAATTCCTTAAGTTGACTTTATAGCTGACTTGGTCAATGATCTTAGAAAAGCGTTCACTTTTCGGAGTATCTGGTGGTGCTGGAGGTCAGTGGTAATAAGCAATGTTCATGTGCATACTTAAAAAAGAGAGTTCTTCAAGAGTTCTCTATTGAACCATGGGTTTAGAACCATTATGTATATGTATAGAACCATTTCATGTTCAAATGGTTTTTGCATGGTGAAATGGTAATGTATGTGTTGCATACGGTTCTATACAGCACACAAAAGGGTTCTGCTGTTATGATGTCAAGCTTGCAACAGCAGGAGAACCATTTTGGTGCTTTATAGAACCATTTTCAAAAGAGTTCTCTATAGAACCATATACAACACATCAAAGAATGCAGCAGGCAAATAACCATTTAAGCAGACAATGGTTCTATATAGAACTCCTGGTTCTGAAAAGAAGTACTGCCTTCACTACAGAGCCCTTGAAGAACCATCTTTTTAAGTGTGTACAGTTGCCAGCTGCACTCTTGAAGATAAAGATTTCTAAATGGTTCTTGACTTGGATGTGGGTTTCGAGGAAAAAAAAACATTTAGAACCTTTCCCTTTGTTAAACACTGAAAAGGTTCTTCATTCACACAGCTCATTTATCATTTACAAGATGAAAACACCTTCAGGGAACCAAAAGTGGTTCTTTTTGTTCCAAAGATCCATTTTTGGTGCCTTCATTATTAGTCAGGGAAAATAACTGTACAATAATCCATTGAAATTATATTTTATTCCACACACCCTCTCGTCTCCAGGCTTTTTATTTTATTGTTTTGATTTAAAACACTATGCCATGAACAGGTACAAATATGTACTTTTCACCTGGGAAAAACCTATTTAAGGTAGGTGTACCTTTGAGGGTACATTTACATTGTTTTTATCTTGCTTAAAGAAAAATGTACATGCACAATACCTTTATTTCTAACAGTGTACAGTGATGCGTGATCTGTATTAGCAGGTGCCACATATAATACAATGCTTAGTAAGCACTCATTGATATGAACAGTCATCATCACATTTAGATAGTAATATTTACACTCTGTGAAAAAGAATAACAGTGCTATAGCAAGTTAGTATTGGTGCACTTTTAAAGATATACTGACTCATCTGAGGAAAAATAATCTGAAATCTTAAAGAAAGAAAAGGGCTGTTACAAACAACCAAGAGCCACTTGTTTACAGTTCGAGTCACAAAATAAACGTCAGCCATTGCCCTCAAGGTCGAGATGGAGAGTTGAGTGGTGACAGGGAAGTGTAGTTTGTTAATATGTGGTGATTGCGGTAGAGCTGTGGTCTAACCCTCTCTGAATCAGCCACTTTACAACACCTGGGATTTAAAGCAGGACATGAAAATCTTAGCTATTTCTATTCAAGCTAAACCTCAATTTTGGTAGTATTTGTAGCCATGATAGCAGTAGTAGTTATAATAATAATAATAATAACCATAATAATAATAACCATAATAATAATAATAATAATAATAATAATCATCATCATCATCGTCATCATCATCATCATCGTCATCATCATTCTAATGTAACCAAAGCAGAAAACTGGAAGCTTACATCATTGTACCAGAGTTTGGGGCCAGGATGTGAACTGGAACCAACAAACTAATTAACTTCTTAAGTTTCACGTAATTTATCGTAAGAGTATGTGTGGTGCCTCTATGTTCAGTGTCAGTGTAAACAAAACAAACAAAACAAACAAAAAAACATTTAAAACATTTAGATAAAAGAGTATACTCTTATATAAAGAAAATCCTCCACTCTTAAAAAAGATGGGTCTTCAACCCTGAATGCTTAAAGGGTTCTTTGCCTGGTGAAATGATTCTTCAGACTGATGGAGAATGTGTTGTACATAGTTAAATATAGAATCATTTTCTTAACTGAAGAACCCTTGAAGAACCTTCTTGAGTGTGTATGGTGATTTTTAAATCACCAAATCTATTCTGGATCTATGTGTTATGAAACATAATACATGCATTATAGTGCAAAAGTCACACACTTCATTAATTTAATAACCAGTCAAAGTGGCCACTAAGTACTACTGGGTACTACTAGTATTACTGGGTAATTAGATATAATATAATCCATTTGCATTAGGAATGGGAAAATCAAAGGAGAATAAATGAATTACCAAAATTGGAGTTTCTTTGCAGACATCCAGAGAGTGGGACCCCTAACAAACATGCAAGACCTAGACCAGGTCTGAAGCTTTGAGAGAGGGAAGAAAATGAAGCTCCACTCTTACTTCAGGTCTGAAAAAATACACAGGTGTTTCTGTCCATCCTTCCACTGTGAGAAGAAACTCAATACTGTGGGTCTGAAAGGATGTGTAGCTGTCAAGAAGCTCTTACTGAGAAAAGGACATAGACATGAAAGAAGAAATTTTGTGAATCAAATAAGCTGCTGGTGTTCTCAGAAAAAGTCCAGACCTCAATATTATTATGTGTGTTTGGGTTATTTGGATTGTGAGAAGCAGAAAATGCAAAAACAACTTCTAAAACTGAACTTTGAAGGTGTGAAAAAACATCCCTGCAGATTTCTTTGAAAGAAAGTCTCCTGAAAAGAATGGAAACTGTAATAAAGTCAAAGCGTGGACACACTAAACACTGAAAAATGTGATATTATATTTAACTTTTCCAAAGGAATTGTTTTATTGTCTTTCATTTACTTGGACAAAGCAAACAGTAAATATGGAATTTGCTTCCCATTTCGCTAAAGCACAAATTATCATGACTCTCTTGTTCACTAGAAGTTTGTTTTGTACAGAATTACAGTTACAGAATGTTTGCAAAATTCATCGGCACAGTCCTCGGGGACTACTCTGCCTCACAATGCCCAGCATGTACCTCTCCACCATGAATGACTAATAAAACATACCTTTTAGGCCAAAATCTTTTTGCAAACCTATCACAAAACTGTACCTCAACAAGCATCAGGCAGTGTATTTATAACCATTTCACGTAATAACTTTCTGTGAGGGATCTTTTAGAGGTGGACGTCTGGTTCCTATCACCACCACAGTGAACAATTCTAAAGTTTATCTAGAACAGAGCATTTCAAACCAAACCACTCTGAATGATTTTGTTCACGTTAACCATTTAATTATGTAGATATTTTGAAAAATCAGTGGAGTTCCCCTTTAACTCATCACTTATTGACAAAAATCACTAACAAGATTGAAATGATTGTAAATGGTGAAAGCTGTTATCCTGTCAACTCGTTTCAGTCATTAGCTTACACTTCTTTAACAGGTGTATAATAATAAAGTCTGACTGATGCATTGATTCCACATGTTAAAATATGCTTTACAAACATCTGATGTACATATACTGGTGTCTATCATGGAAGTAATATTTTTGTTGGTATTTTGATATTTTACAAAGAAAATGCTTTTTCTGTTTTCCACACATTTTATGGTCAAAATTAAAAGATGACAGGAACCAAATTCAGGTCGGCAACTGTACGTAGTTTAAAAAGTTTGGTATTTATTGTGCATCAAAATAGTAATGTAAACATTGTTTGCTAAACATGATTAAATATTTATAATGTAAATACCAGATAAACACCAGAGCAATCTTAAAAAGACTGTAAGCTGCTGTTTTTCGTTGTTGTTGTTTTAACCTTTTTCTTTTTTAGTTTCAGCTTGTTGGGTTTTAGTTTGATGGTTTTTGCTCTCCTGCTGTAAGAAACAGTTATTTTGATAATATTAAAGGTTTTATCTATGTTTTGAATATATTTAAAAAGAACTACTAATTACAACAATTGACCTGGGGGGTAGCCCACAAACCAGGATTTCTCAGTTTAGCTAGATAACTTAAGTCCAAAGTTAAGCCTGTACAATAGGAAAAGAGCTGAGGGACATTCCTATTGTACAGGCTTAACTTTGGACTTAAGTTGTCTGACAAACTGAGAAATCCTGCTTTGTGGAATACCCCCTGGTGGTCAAATGCTCATTATTAACTTTATAACCACAAAATGGTCCCACAGTATAAAGTGTTATAAAGCTCATCAATTAAAAAAATCATTATACTTATTCATCGATGTAGACATGTTAAAGAGCTGTTTTATTTGTAATAATTTTGTACATCATCGCTGTACAAAATCTTTTTATTGATTTTTTTTTTCTTCATTTGAACGCAGCAGCTGCTCTTTATCTTGCATGAAAGTTTCATGATGAATGGACCAACAGAAATGCTCCAAAACCACTTACAATAAAACCTATTCACTTCAACTCACATTTAAAGTCAAGAATGTTTCTGCCTCCTCCTGTTCAGTTACTGTCTTGGAGATACATGTTTTTCTTTGGACAGTGAAGATATATTATGTATACTGCCAGTCATGTGTGCATAGCAGTTACTACTTTATATAGAAAAGTTCACTGAAGTTTAAACAGTAAAGAAAGAACAAGGAGACACAGAGACAGCATTCATGCAGATGAATATAATAGGAGGAAGAAAGGAAAAGACAGTTAAATAAACATTCTGTACAGTGAAGCCTTTTAAAAATGTACTTACTTATGAAATAAATAAATAAACAAAAGAGATTCTGTAAAATACACATTCTTGATTGTTTTACAGGTGACGAAAAGAAGGCCAGAGGAGAAATCGAGAGAAGCAGTACAAACCTGCTGGACAACCATCCATGCAGGAGATGATTCAGTCAATAAAAAAGTCTAAGTAAAAAAGGCCAGCCAAAAAAGGAACATTAGAAAATAATAATAATAATAAAAAAGAAGCAGATGAAGACACTGATTATTTGTTTGTTAACTGCAGTAATGTTTGTTTTTGTATTTTATTAAGAAAGAAAATAAAATTAAAGTGATTTATTTTTAACTACTGCAAGAAGGTTCTGCTTTTTGTTTCAATGGAATTAAAATGATTTGTTTTAAAATTTTTGCTTTATAAATTTGCTAATTATTTTTTACCACCTATTACCTATTGTGTGACATTATGTCCTATGGTGTAACATAAATGTATTTTATTTAGTAAAATTACTATTTTTTTAAATTATCACTTCGTCACGTGTCCTGTTGTGTGACATCATGTCTTTTGGTGTGACATGAATGTAATTTATTTAGTAAAATCATTATTTGTTTTTTTAAATTATCACTATCATGTGTCTAAAAAAATCTAAAAATCATTCAAAAAAAAATATGTGAATGATATTTATGGTTAAATAAATAAAATATTGCCCACACATTAATTTTGCTCATGTAAAAATTTTATTTTATTTTATTTTATTTTTTTTGGGGTAAATCTTCATGTCACACTGTAGGACAATTTTCTGCCGTCTTGTCAAAGAAGTGAATATCCAGTCAAGGGTGAACATCATTGGTGACTTTCTTAACATTTATTAAAGTACTCTTGCTACAGTATCATGCATACTTTAAGACAAAATGAAAAAAAAATGGAAAAATAAACATGATAAAATTGCAGCTCCTTATAAATATATCTGTTGCTATTCTATGTGAAATAAGGGTGGAGTACAATAAGACCCCACCTCCCATCTCTGCTGTTACACACAAGATCCCCCACCACCACCCCACCCCCAAATTTATGGTGGCCAGTGGAGTTGGTCTGCAATTAGAGTCAGCAAGTGTTACATCAGCTTCCAACAGTGAGGTAGCCTAACACAGCTAAACTTAGGAGCATCTCAGGATTACAGGATTGAGAGCTGTGATGTTACTCTTTACTCATTAGTTAGCTATAGCCAGTTAGTAAATTACTTATTATGCTAAGGTGATGTTACTTGAGAGGTGACTCAAATACTTCACCTCTTCCTCAATACATAATGTAAGGCCGAATAGCTAAGAATGTTATTTATTTACAAAATCTGATGCATGTTTGGAGGTTTACAGCTTATTTTAGCAAAGCTCTACCAGAGTTAGCCAGCTAGCCTGAATGCATTGTTAACTGAGGCTATATAATGTAAGATGACAGCATTACTTTGCAGTGCTAAAGCTATATCAACCTGATTTTTATCAGCGTTAGCCACTGATTAAAACAGTTTTCCTCTTTTTTACTGACCATGCTAGCTGTCCAAGAGGAACATAGCTGATCTAACTTTTCACTAGCAACAGACCTTTCAATCTTGGAAAATTACTTCCAAGATCTACTTCAGTTTTATCTTTCTTTGCTAGTCTTTTTTGTGTCATGTCATCTATTTTGTGGCAGAAGAACATTGTGTTTGTTTGTTTGTTTTCACCCCCAGCAAATGTATCTTACCACTTGATTCCGTCACGTTTTCTCTTTTACGGACTAAGTTGAGGATGGAGTGAAGGGGATTTGGAGAGACCTATAACAAGACAGGATGTAAACACAGTCAAGGTTTTCACCCAGACCTTGTATTCCAAATGTTTTCTCTGGCACGTGGTAAAAATGCATTGACAACATTACTTTTAGTGTTACATATTATCATGTTAAACCATTCCTTAACTGGATTAAATGGTTTCTATTCTTGTTTCTGTAGCTTATTTTTATTATTTTCAAATAATCAATGTCTCTTCATCGTAAATATTAGGTTTGGATACATTTTACTGGTAACTATTTGATTAACCATGATGGTGTTTTATGTTGCAGTTACAAGCCTGTATTACCAGTATAGAGGTACACAATCAGTTGTGGTCAATCTCTGATCAGCTTCTGATTGAGACTGGCATAAGTACTCAAAACCAACGGAATCCCCTAAAATGGGTGATTCTGATAGCTTTGTACACTCTCAAAGGTGGTTCTTCATAGGTTCTTGATAGAACCATTTACATGCTTAAAGAGTTCTTTACCTGGTGAAATTGTTCTTCAGATTGATGGAAAATGTGTTGTGTACGGTGTTATATAGTACTTTTTTCAAAAAAGTGCCTTTCAAGAACACTTTAACATACAAATGGTTCTTTGAGTGTTGATGGTTCTATAGAGAACCACTGTCCACTTTACTAAAGAACCCCTTTTTTTAAAGTGCTGCCAATTCTTTGTTACTTATGGAGTAGGTCAATAACACTACTAAGTTCTAAAACCTCCAGACTTTTAACTTTATTAACTTCATTAACTTCATCTTCTTCATTTATTTCACTTTTAGTATTTTCATTATTGGATACAGTGGCCCCAAAACATTTACCATTTAATCATTGGCAAACTTTAATGAAATTCTTTAAGTTACACTTTTAACACAACATCAAACTGATGGTAGAAGAATTCTAATCAAACGGCACTAAGGGTTCTATGAAGCACAGTGGTGGAAACGTCAAAGCCTGAGGCTGTTTTACTTACAGTAGTGCCGGTGAGCTTGCGTTCATGGGATCACGTTGAACTCAGAAGTGGCATTTTGGATGTGAACCTTCAGTCTGCGAAGAAATAACACAACAACTGCCTTTCGGAAGAATACTTTGCCAAAAAGAAAATTACAGTCTTGGTATGGGTTGTTTCAAAATAAATGCCACTTGGTTTTACATTTTGCTCCCTAGAACTTAATGCATTTTTAAGTGTGGACAAAAATGCGCAAATACTTCTTGGAGCCACTGAACTTAAATAAAAATAAAAAAGGCCAAACAGTGTCTTTTGACATTATAGAGCTGCTACAAGACCCCAAACAGGTGTGGGGAAACTCAGACTCCTTGCCTTTGTCCAGACATTTAGGAAACTGGAAAAACGTGCATGGACAGTGGTTGACAATGGCCTCAAACACAGCTCAAATCCGTTTTAACTATGTTATAGTTCCTAAACTGTAAAGAAGAGGACACTAAATTTTCTATTTCCTTAATGCTCTGAACAGCTGTGATGCCAGTGTTTGGTGGCATATCGCCATCTGCAGTCCTGGAGTGCCAAAGTATGACCATTTTAGGAACTCTTTTCTGTCTCGCATCCATCATTCAACCACAAAGTAATATTCCAGGACCTGTTTTGGACAGTGTTGTGTTTGTGTGAGGACAGCACAGTCATTAGGTTTGGATTCATGTATACATCACATTTATAACAAAGTGACTGCACAAAGTCAACAAAGATTCAACAGATGTTACTGGAGATGTAATGCATGTCAGTCAACAAACACATAAGAAAGAAAGCAAACTTATTTTTAATGTTATTTATTTATTTTGCCTACTTAACTCACCAGAGGTAGGAGTCCAAAGATTTCCCAGTCATTGACAAATTGTTCCCTATTAAAAGGGATCAACTAATCTGGAAGGGTACAGGCAAATGTATGCTTCCTCTGAGACAGGTGAAGCCACCCCTACACCCCCTATATAATAGAACGTCTGGTTATATAGCAGCTGAACACAGTTGGAGGGGAGTGCTGACTGTCCTGACTGACTGGTTTGTATACGTGAGCTGGCAGATTCCCAGCACCAATACAGACTGACAGATGAGAGGAACAAATCAATACTTCCCAACCAAATTAGCCATAAGGCCAATTGGGTAATTCTCACAAATCAGCATGTTCAACCTGCCCATATTATCATTGTTGTTGGTGTTGTTGAACAAGTATTTCCTTGATATATACTATGTTTTTCATATATTTGTCAAGTCAAGTGAAAATGAAATCTGTTTATTTAAACATATATTCAAAAGTTTAAACAGCCCTACAGGGAGCAAACATAAATGTGGCATTTTCTGCAAATTTGGTGCACAATTTCAGTTTATTTGAGTTTAACATATTGTAAAAAAAAGTAATGAATACAATATGAAATTTTCTGTTTTATTTTTTCCAATATGTTCACGTTCAGCAAATGAACAGTAATTGTGCATAAAAAATTATAGAAGTGTGTTCTCTGTGGAAGACATGTTAAATTATTTTAAATTTAAAACATGAAATTTGATCAGGGGCACCCAAACTTTGGCATATTACATACATATATATTACATAGGCATGCCAGGCATATATAATTCTGTAAAATCTGGTCAATTATGAATTGAAAAAAGATGTATATTTATAAAAATAACTGCAAAATAGTGCATATTCTCATTACTGAAGTAAGATTATGTAGTTGCAGTAATGAGAATTTGCATTTTGCAGTAATGGAATAGATAATTGTGAGAATGAGACAACCTAACAATGAAGTTTTACAGTAGCAGAGCCACTGTGACTCTTGCATTCTTATTCGGCGACTCATTCCTTCACATTTTGAACATGTATCAGTTGCGATAATGATGACTGATCATTTTGTGAATGGGTAGCTTAGAAGTATTAGCTGTAAATCTACGGAGAGTAACTTATCTATGATCTTTTGCTAACTATGAAGACTGGGAGAATAAACTTTTTTCTTTTTTTAAACATTTCACCAAGAAGCCAGAAATACTGCAGAGATGAGAACATTGGTGCACATCCATTATGTTTTTAATGTAAATATTAGGAATGCCCTGATTTGGGACTCATGGGCCAATGCCAATATTCAGCATTTTTCTTATACATATCTGCTGATGCTGAATCATAGACATTTATGAAGTGTAGAAATTGGGACTGCACCTATCTGGATTAGCATTATGGAGAAACATAACAACATATTGGTTGCAAATGCAGTACAATAAATAAAATGCAGATATTTTAGCACAGTAGCCCAACGTCACCTCAGCGCTCTTCCAAAATGCAATAAATGATTTAAATATATTTGTGCATGCCTAATAAAGATTATTTTTACTGTTAATATTTTTTATTGCATGAAATTATCTTTTATAGACTTTTGAGTATTACAAGAAGTTTTCATATTTTTAACATACAAAAGGTTCATTTATTTCTTACTACATTTAATCATCTCTTTTTTATTTTAGGTATGTAAAAATGAAAATGCTTATTTAATGTAAGGGTCATACAAATGTTCTTTGGTCACATTTTGGATTTTAAAATGGTCCTACTAAAACTGATGGAAAGCTTAGGCACTTAGGCCTCCAGACCCAGAGATAGGACACAACTCTATTAACAATACTAATGTATAAATATATATATATTTAGGGCCCTTCCAATACCAGTATGGCACATGGGAAGCACTTCACATTCTAGAAATTCTGGTATATTTGTATATGTCAGAAATACATATTCTAACACTAGCAAATATCATGCTTTAATTTATGCTAGAACTAGGAATATAATGTTTGCATCAGCATTTGTTCTGTACTGTAAGAAATATATTATAATCAAATTAATTATGTAATAAGGGATTTTTCTCTTACTTACATCAGGTCTCTAAAAGACAACATCCAAACACCACTTTTTTCCATTATTACGTATGTAAATGAGAGATCCTCTGTTGGAAACAGTTCATATCTATGTTCTCCAGCTAAAGTACTGTTTATTTAATTTCCAGTAAAAATAGCTATTAAGTACAAGTTATTCTTTTTTCATTATAAGGTAAAAAAGCAGAAAAGACAGATTTAACAGAAGCCTCAACATTTTTTCCGTATTTAGTGTGTCCACATTTTGGCTTTATTACAGCTTCCATTCTTTTCCGTTGACTTGCTTTCAGTTTTTCAGAAAAATCTACAGGGATAGTTTTTCCACACCTCCAAAGTTCAGGCTTAGAAGTTGGTTGCATTTTCTGCTTCTCAACTAATCACATCCAATGATGTTGAGGTCTGGACTCTGGAGTGGTCAGTCTAGTGTTCTAAGAACACCAGCAGCTTCTTTGTTTACAAATGTTCTTCTATTTTGTGTATTTCTTTTTCTCAATAAGGCCTTTTAATAGCTACACAATGTTTCAGACTCATAGTGTTGAGATATCTCCTCATAGTGGAGCTTGATTTTCTCCTCTCTCGCAAAAGATGAAAGCTTTAAGTATTTAAGTAGTTTGATGGTGGCAGTTTTGGTGGTCTACCCAGGTCTTGCTCGGTTGTTAAGGGTCCCAATTTCCCTGTATCTTTTAATAATTGTTTGAACAGTTTGGGAAACTCCTGTGTTATAATATATATATATATATATTTTTTTTTTTCTTTTGATTTTCTTCTTATGCAAGTGGATTATCTTGTATCTAATCTTATTAATAATATTATAACTTATATAATAATATAATATAATAACTTGTACATAATGGCTGTTTTGACTAGAGATTAAATATGAAGGGTCATCTCTGACATGTGCATAGTACTGTATTTCTACAGTGACCAAATCACACTCGCTCAGTGATCTTTATTGGAATCAGTACATATGTATAGAAATAATTACCCGCTCTACCTATTTTTGCCCTGATTAAAACAAGCCTCTATCTTGATATGAGCACAAACAGAGTTGCAGTTAAGAAGCGTGGCGGTATTTCATCAGATTTTATTGTGCAATCTGCATTCACCGCAGACAAATGGTGAGCCATTGTTTGCAGTGTTAATTTGTTTGGTTGTCATTATCAGCCCGCTTAGTAACCTCAATGGTCTCCACCGTACATGTGTCCTCAGCCTACACCCCTGTCTGGCCTGGTTTTTTATAGTGTCCCGACAGAGCGGAGAAGTCTACAACAACTCTTAATCCACCCTCACACTCTTAAAAAGAAATGGTTCTTGGCTTGGATGTACAGTTCAAAGAAAAAAAAACATTCTTTGGTAGAAGCTTTACATCATGTGGAACTTCAAAAACCTTCTCTACACGTTTCCTTTAGATCTCCTTCATAAAATGCTTCTTTAGGGATTTATCCATTGAAAGGTTCTTAGAGGAACCACAGAAGAACCAAAAGTGGTTCTTCTATGACCATTCTCCAATGCATTTTGGCACCGTTATTTTTAAGAGAGCACGCAAGTGAATGACAACATGCTTCACTGTCATAGTGAGTACTCGTGAGTTAGCTTTTGGAAAATCAAGCTTAGGTTGTGCCCCAAGTGGTGGTGCCAAGCCTCAAGCCTCAAGCCTGAGCCGCGCCGGGTGGTGCACTCCAGTGTTGGCCTCCAGTTATGACCAAACGGACGAAAAATGCCTTTTCAAAGCCAGTCCTGTCAGGGGCTGCCCGGTGCTCCCTCTCCCTGAGCGCCATCCTCGCTCTCTCTCTCTCCAAAGTCATTATTTCTCTATTGTTCCTCTGTATTCTTTGACACCTGTGTAGGAGCACAGGCTCAGTTTCCATTACGGCATTGCCCTCCACTTAATTAGCCTCCATCTGGTTCTAGTTAAGGCCCACTGATGTCACCGCTTCCCCCCTCCCATCAACCCTGCCACTGCCTCCACAGCAACATGGAAGCCATTAAGGCTGCCTCTAATTAAATAACCAGGGAGCGTTTGTCACTATTTGTGTCTTTTAGCGGAGCCTGGACTGGCACATAGAGTCAAACATTTGTTTTTCCAAAGTGTCTGTAACAATGCCACATGCAATGGGTCAACATTGGCCTCCCCTGCAACGCCACAGATGAAGAAAAAAAATGAGCACTGGCGTAAATCAACGTCTTCTCTGAAGGTTTGTCGATACAGGCTCAGCATATCTAGATATATGTGCTGCCACTTCAACTTAAAAAATAAAGATGGCAAAAAGGGTTCTGTGGAGCAACACCATAGAACAACAACCTAACCTTTCAGCAAAGTGGTTGCAATTGAGTTTTTGAAAGAATAATGGATCTTAAAAAGTTCTTGAGGGAACCAACACTGGTTCTTCTACAGCAGTGCTCCTTAGAACCCTTTTGGCACCTTAATGGTTTTTAATGCAGTTCTCACATGGACATTATGGCAAAGATGACCCCAAATAACCCCAATTTCACCATACCACCAATTCATTTGTTATCCCTGTTCTACCCACATCTACTGTCCAGTCCAGACGGACAGAGGACATTCAGCACATACTCAAATTCTCCAGCCGCCTTATGACACTCGCCTTTCCGCTAAGAAAGTGAAGCCAAACTAGTCTGCTTGTCCTGCCTTAATGTCTTTTCCTCATGGTGAAAGCTGCACTCAGGTAATAACGCCTAGGCATGGACTGCCTGGATGAAGCTGCCTGCTGCAGTGTGTGTGTGTGTGTGTGTGTGTGTGTGTGTGTGTGTGTGTGGACCTGAAAGCGCAGGGCAGTGTGGCATGGTGCGACGTTTTTACAGGGAGAGATGGTAAACACACTGCAGAGTGGGGCAAGCTCAAGGTCTTGCCCTTTGGATTCAGCCTGTGCGGAGATTCAGGAAATAGCAAGCCACGGAGGAGGAGCCACTCTAGGCTAATGTATGCTGTTTCATTGTGACAAATACTCTATATAGGCCAACACTGCAGTCACACTGAGGAATCCATCAAACAGTACATACGGTGCCAAAAGTCAAAGACCACTCCTTGATGATTTAATATTCAGTCAAAGTAGCCATTAAGAACAAGTTATTCATTTCTCAGCGTCAGACGAGAAACCACAAAACTTTATTTAACAGACAATTACACAGAGGCCTCAACAACAAAATGTAATTTAATTTTTTTCAGTATTTAGTGTGTCTACGCTTTGTCTTTGTCAGAGCTTCCATTGTTTGCGGGAGGTTTCCCAAATAAATCTGCAGGGATATTTTTCCACATCTCCAAAGTTCAGTCTGTTTTGTTTCTCACAATCCAAGTAATGCTCTTTTTCTTCATAATCCTTCCTTTTCTCAGTAATAGCTTCTTGTCAGCTACACATCCATAGTGTTGAGCTGTCTTCTCACAGTGAAAGGATGAAGAAACTACCGTCAGTAGTTTTTCAGATTTTCTTTGTTGTTTATCTGATGGTGACTGTTTTGGTGGTCTACCACATCTTGTAAGGAGTGCCAATTCTCTAAATCTTTTAAGAATTTTTTGAAACATTTTCTTTCTCCTTCCTTATGCAAGTGTATTATCTTACATCCAATGCCCTTAGAAATTTCCTGAAAAATGAAATAAATGAAGGATGGTCTCTGACTTTCACATAGTGCTCTATAGGCAAATTTAAAATGAGTAGAAATTGTAGTAAGTATGTTTGTGATGCCCCAATATTTTTTAATTTCCGAGCTGATTTTGACAACTGATAAGTACCATCTTTAAACAACCAATAATTCATATTTAACATTTTCTAGAACTTACAATGGTAGGTGAATGTAAAATTAGGAGTAAAGCCCAAGGACTCTTATTAGTAGAGCAATATTCCTGCTTGTACAAAGAATTATCTCTCAGTAATATAACATATAGGCTGCTAATATATTCTGCACCCCTAATATACAGTCGTGTGCAAAACTTTTGGTGCCCCAGTCACATTTGGTCTTGTTATTTTGTAAGTGAAAATAAGTACACATCCTCTATGGATAACAGACATTTCAATGGACAGTTACTGTTAATTTCTTGAATTAAACATACTGGAAAAAAAATAAAATAAAGTGTGGCCTGTGCAAAAGTTATGGCACATTTTATACTGTATGTTTTTTTTTAAATATGTACAATTTAGCAAATAACTGGGTGTTAAAATTTTCAAAAAAATGCCATATTTAAGTATCTTCTCTGTAGAGGAAAGTCAACAAAACCTGTCCTTTGACTGGCAGCGTTCAGACTTTTTCTTAAAATCTTTTTTAAAGGCTTTCAGTGTGCAGTGAGTATTCAAATAAAGCTACTAAATTATAGCTCCACAGGCATCATCATTTGCCTTTACCATATTGCTTCAGATGTCATGAAATGAAATGCATGTTGCATAGCTGAAATGATCTCCAATGTCTGTGGAGCTTCTTTTGTTTGTTATTTTGTTTCTTGCTTTGTAGGATTGTCTCAGGTTTGGCTGTAATTAAAATTCTGCACTTGCCAAAATGGAATGAAACTCCTGCCAGACACTCAGTTTCTCATCCTCTCTTGTTCTGCCTTTGTAATCATTATCCCACAATTGTCAGTGTTCTTTTATCAATAAACACTTTTATGAGAAGACATAACATTCGACTGTAAACATGTCTTGAGCAACATGCCGCTACATTTGTACAGCAATATAGGCCGAACTTCACATGAAAATAATTACATCCTTCACCGTTCTTGATGCTTCGCTCTCTATGTGCAGATTGAGGGGTGAAAAAAAAAGAGAGAGAGAGAGCGAGAGAGAGCTGAGGATGAAAAGAAAGACAGTTTTGCGAGGTGGGCTGTGCTCCTCTGCTGCTTCTTGTTGTGGCCCATTCTCCTTAACACTAAAAGTCATAAAAGGGCCCTCTCCTTTTACAATGTCATGTTCAAACGTTGTACCCCCCTCATCTTCTCCTTTCTCTCTCTTTTTCTTTCCTTCACCTCCCCCTCTCCCTGTCTCATGCTGTTCCCCTTACTGCCAGAGCAGTTGTTTACCACCGCGCAGCAAGTTTAGAATTTCTTACACAGGAAAAAAAATAAAAAAACGAAATCCTTCAAATTAGGCGACTGCAAGAATTTTTGCGGCCTGCTGTTCTGAAGGAGATTCCAGAGTTTCTCCATGATCCCAACTCTTCCAATGCGAGTGGCAGAAAACACACATTTTCAAAACAGCCTGTCCTACTGAAATCAGTCCAAGGACATCAGAAGGCGGTTTTTGGCTAAGGGTGCCAGCGCAAACCCTCAGAAGTTTTTCTAGCAGAGCAGAGCAGTACATGCAATATAGATTAAGGCCTTCGAACCCTGCTCTTTGACAATCAGTACATTAATTCTGGTAAGGACTGCTATTTTTATGCATAAAATATCTCGCCTTGGTTGTAAAGGAATGAAGCTGTAAGTAAATCCACTCTCAGAAGCTGACATTTTAAGTTATTGTTGGCATTTTAAATCAAAACACTGTAGGGTAACCAATAAATCCATCTGTACTTTCTCTCCTCCAGCTATTTGTCCACTTGAGGTGTTAAACATACCAAGGCAGGCCCTACTTGAACTAGAGCTGTGAACATTGACTGTCCACCAATTATCCTGTCCGTCTGCTCTCTAGCTAATGATTGCGTGCCTGCTGTGTGTGAGTGTCTCCTGTGGACAGACAGACGCTAATAACACCATGTTTCCAACAAAGACAGAAGGCCCCTGGCCATCCCTTTCAACACACATGCCACACAGCCAGCACCACCCACAGCACTCAGACCTGTCATTGATGACCATTCCACCTCCATTCTCAGGCTTGCAGCTGCTGGAGGCCTCCTTGACAGAAAAGTGCAACCCAAACCACTTAGCTACGGCGTCTGAAGGTAAATGTCAACCTCCCCTCCATGTTTACCAGACTGCAGCTGAGCCAATGGCCCTTATTTGTCAAAGTTGCACACTACAAAGTCAAAGTTGACAGTTACTGTTCATCAACTGGTTCACAGTTTTTATTCATGAGCTTCATCTTTGATGCATCTGTGCGATCAAACTCATGTCTGGGCATTTTACATAAAATGCGCCCTAATTCGTGCAGTACTGGGCCAATTAAAGGAAGCATTCAGCAGACCCATAAGCTAGCCATAAGCTAAAAAACCTGAGCAGTCACAGAATGCTCTTTCTAACCCTTCTACCAAAGCTGGAAAATACTTGAGCAAGTTATGAATACTTAAAGCTGTACTATGAGTTGGGGATTTGGAGACCTCTCTGGTGGAAATGTGTAATTGCAGTCATCATCGGTTGTGCTTTGAACTCCTTCTCTGAGTGAATGAAGCTGATAATTGCAAGCGCACTGAAAGAGTATTCAAAGAGAACGCAGTCAAAACATGGTGAAGCATGTCTTCCAAGGATATGCGTGAATTATCTCCCATCATCATCATGTGCTCATCAGTTTAATGTTGATTTTGCATTTGAGACCTAAACATCAAGCTAGACCTTTTTTTATTAAGCCTGTGCGTGAGACGTTAACAAGGATAAGATGGATGATGTGGTCTGAAAATCTCCAATGAAATCAAACCCGACACCTCTGACATCATTTTAAACGTTTACTTCAGGTTGTGCAGGGTGACTCGTGGCACCATGCTTTTCCTCCTGACTCAGTAAAGTGACTTCCGTCCTTAACAAAAAAAATAAAATAAAAATGTACTCCTGCTTAAAGTATTTTTAGGAAGATTTGTTCTATGCTGAAGTACTGAAATCCAAGACTAGCCCCTAATTATGTCACAGCCCAGAAAACCAGACCTAAAACATGAAGGAAAGCCTGCCTCTTCATCCTTCCCACTTCCAGAGCAAGAACATCAATAAAGACTGAGCACAAAAATGTAATTATAATTACATTTCCAAGTTTAAAAACATACTTTTCATTCTCTACATTTTCATTTTGACCTTACTTGTTACAAATCTCAAAGACCAGGAGATGTTCTCTTCCTCTCCTGCTGAGCAAGGAGTTGTGCTCTTTGTGCAAGGAGTGGTGCTGCCTATTATTTTCCTCACTGCACACCATTAAACAAAGAAAACTTCTACTTTTCCCTTTACATACTTGAATATGTTTGAATGACAGCTGTCACTCAAGCGCATTTTTGACTCCATTTGGATATATATGGAGCCCTGCTGGTGACATTCCGTATAAATAAAAATAATGCATGGCCACGTCGTATTAACGCATGGGAATGATATCCTAATGCATGGCCATGACTTAGTAAAACGTGGGTGCAAGATAATTAAGTTGTGGCCATGACTTAGTAAGGCGTAAAGACTTATAAAGCTGTGGTCAAGGCTTAATTGTCGTGGCTGTGAATTAAGATCTCGTTCCCATACGTTACCAAGTCATGGCCACGGCTTAATTATCTCATTCTCATGCCTTACTTAGTCGTGGCCATGCATTGTTTTCATTTACACGAGATGTCACCAACAGAGCTCCGTAGCTTTGGGCTGATTTTGATGTTCAAGTATAATTTTTCCACCCCGGCCTATTCAGTTGAAGGACAAATAATAATAATAAAAGTCTAATTAATGTCTGCAAATTCCAATTTTATTACGTATTGAGAATATTCAAACTAAATTGCAAAATACCATTTTAGTACAACATCCAATTGTACCACATATTGCTGCTGTCAGAAGAAACCTGTCGTATCTCCATTTTTGTCATTTTTCAGTTTTGACATCATTTGAAAATGCCTGTTGCCCTTTACATAGTGTGTAAATTTCATGATGAATGGACCTAAAGTAACGGCCCAAAATGACTTGGATTACTTTTACATTAAAAGTAAAGTAGGTTTTTTCCTTTTCCTGTAACGTTGTCATTTTGGAGATACAAGGCTTTCTTCCGACAACAGCGATATGTAGGCTATTATTATGATTTCTATGCATTTTCTATTGTTATCACTGATGTTGTTGATAATGTTGATCATAATTTGAAAAACAATTCAACCACAAATCAAACATCACATTGTAATATTTTGCTTAAATTTACATGCACTCTAATCTGATCAGAGTTTCCGATCAGATGGATTTGCCAGAGAGAAACTGTTGAATGACAAAACTGTGAGAGAAATTTGCATACGCTCCTTTTACAATCAGATTTGGCTCTACGCAACATGGGCCATTGTGCGGAAACACTAGAAGAGCAAAAACAAAAAAAAAGAAGGATCTTTTGTGTTCGTCACATCAGAAAAGCTCATTTATTCTTCTGCATGTGATCTGCGTGTGCATACGGTACCAAGGCAGCTGTCAGTGAGATTGATGAGTCCAGCTGGTGAAGATGTGCTGGGTGTCAGCAGGGCTGCAGATTTGAGCTGCACTCACCACATGAGTTACGTAGGATGTGGGCAATGAGATTTAAAGCGATAGTTCAGGGGACAAATTTCATAAACACACACATATATTTTCTCCCTTACTTCAAATGTGTCCAATTAGCCAAGACATAGTGTCTGTATTTTTATTTCACACTGGAGCCACAAGGCTAGTGTGGCTAACAACTAGCATAAGCTTACAGCCAACAGTTAGCATTGTGCAAACTGCAGCCTAAACCATCAAAGACTGATTTCAAACAGCTTTGAGTTGTCAAGTAATCTCAAATAGACTTGCTTATAATGTGGTTTATGACACTGTATGACATAATGCTATCTATAAAAACTGAGATGCAAAGAAAATTCAGTTTCAAGATGGCGGCAACTGCTGTTTTTAGCTATGCACCATATTTCTGTTCATTTGTATAGAATCAGTATGTCATACAGTGTCCGAAACTCAGTAAGAAAATCTATTTGAGATTACTTAACATGTTTTGAGGTACAGTTATATAGTAGTATAAACTTCCATTACTTGTTCGCTACATTGGCGCCATAGCTCCAGTGCTAAACTACAGAAGCAAAATTTGAATTCAGACCAGACTTGGGTGATCAACTACACTTGAGGTAATTATATGAATTTGATTTCTTTTTGCTGACTTATTGTATTAATGTGCTGGACCCTGGATGACCCCCGATATTTGTTAACACATCCATTTCAATGTCTGATGAAGAGTGGAAGAGTATACAGTCTATGGTAAAGGTTTGGGTGCCCTGGTCAAATTAGAAAATGCTGACTTTCTAAGTGAAAATAAGCACACGTCCTCTTAACCTTTTGAACTATGAAGGCCTGTATGTGGGGCCATTCCTCCTATATGGCTCATAATTAGTGTCATGGTAGTTGCTGACTAATTTATAGTAGTGATTTTTGCTGATCAACAACACCAGAGTTTAAGAGGTTTAAGATATTTTATATCATCTCCTAATATACAGACATATGCAAAAGTTTTGGCACCCCGGTCAAATTCGGTCTTGTTGATTTTGTAAGTGGAAATTAGTAAAGATCCTCTACAGATAACAGATATTTTAACGAACAATTACAGTTTATTTGTTGAATTAAACATATTGTGGGAAAAAAAAAAAACACAACACAAAGTGTGGCCTGCGCAAAAGTTATAGCACATTTTATGTTTTTAAATTTTTCCAATAAGCTAAACACAGCAAATAAATAGAAATCATGGACTAAATGTTGCAGAAAAATGTCATACTTAAGTTCTCTGTACAGAATGTGTTCACTCATTTTCACTTAGAAAATCAACAAAACAGTTTTTGACCGGGGGTGTTCAAACTTCTGCACATGGCTATATGTGCATGTGGCAGAGAAATAAAGAGAGAGAGACAGAATGTCTGAGAGGGAGAAAAGAGAGAGAGAGAGCGAGAGAAAACGCTAGAGGTGCAGAAGCTCTCTCTGCAGATGTCCAAATAAGCAGTAAATCACCGCAAGGACCTGAGGGCGCTCAAATGCTTTTTGACTGAATGTGTCTGCCAGCCCAGGGGCTGCCGAATGACTAAAACATTAGCAGGAGTCCTCAGGGCAGCCGCACACTCCCCCCATCTTCCGACCAACCACAGCCTGTGCAAACACACCAACACACACACACACACAACACACACCCACACAGAGCCAAAATGGTGCCCATTCACAAGCCTTCCAGAGATGGCCTCTCTCTCAGGCCTTGGAATGCTACGCTGCGTGCAGCGTTGGTCATGTACACAAAGTGTCTATTTAGGTGTGCGTCCTCATTCCCGAGAGCCGTAAAGCTGCCATCGGACTCTAAGCCCAAAGCCCTGAGTCGAGTTACAGGTGTTGCTTTTAACACAGTCGCCCGGCAGAAAAAAAAAGAAGGGCCTGTTTTATGATCCTTCTTGTACAGAAGCCTAGGGAACCAGAAGTGACACAAAGCTACAAAACAAGTTAAAACCATGCACCCGTCATCGCACACACCACACACAGGCACCAGAGCTGACTAAGCATGAGAAAATCGTTCTCCAGTGCGTTCACGCATATTTCAGCTAGCATTTTGGCTGCCATTTCTTTTTGCTCTTGCACAATGTCGGCTATTAGCTCACAGGAGCCTAGCCTTGTTTCATGTGGCTTACCTTCTCCTTTACCCAAATGACTCTTACTGCATGAAGAGTGCAATGTTCTTTCCTTAACCTTCATTTTACTGCATGGCTAAGAAGCAAACATGAAGCCACAAGCAGTCCTATTTTTGTTTTTTTTTTCTTTTTAACATGCAGCCATTTGCATTTTTAAAGGCTAGTATGATGAGTTACCCTAATATTTCTTATGTACAGTAACATTATTGCCTCTAATAATTATCAGTGATAAACTGTGTCGAGTATGAAAAAAACAGGCAATAAGATCCATTCACTTTTTTATGGCTGGAAAAATTATAGCTTGACATTTCAGAGTCATTGAGCTGAAGCTTATGGGTTTATTTTGGCATCTCAAACGCTTTGACCATCCGTGTTTGGGCCACATTTTGGGATGGCTTGAGAAAAAAGCACAAGATATTAACAGTAAGACTGCACTCTTAAAGCCCTTTAAAAGTAGCATAAAGCTAAAACTGGAACAGTATGCTAATGTCTGGATAAACTAGTAGATGTGAACCATGGAATATAATCATAAATGGGCCTATGAAACAGTAAAAGAGAAAAGTCGAAGCGCAGGCCCTCTTCACTCGGCCTGGCTGGTTTTCTCCAGTGTACATATCATGAATGCTAGCTAAGATCAGAATGTTATGAGCTAATATCACTGGTAGCATAGTAGCTTCTTAACAATGACTCTTGCAAATTTGTCCTGTATAACTAAACAGAGCCTGTATGGACGAGGCCTTTTACTACTGCGGCTGTGAAGTAGTTTCCAGAGCTACTCTGCTTCCCTCACTGCTGTTTATGAGTGTTTCACTGCCCCCTGGCTGCCACGTGCACTACTGCAGAACCATTTTATGCACTATCCGCCCCTCCCCCACAGCCTGCTACTGCAACTGCACCATCTAATCTGCTAAATTGTTGAGTATTTCTCCACCATTGCTTTGTTTTAGAGTTATTATAAATTCCCTACATAGAGAAAAATGTACATTCTTTTAAGGTTCAACAAGATACATTTCAGTCTGCTATGCTAAAACCATGAAAACTGAAAAGGTGGTTGGCCTGTGGTGGTTTGGTGATTTTCCAGCTCTAACTACTTAAATTTGGTAATTATCTGCTGAGTTGAATTAGATGTGTTTATGCAGTAAAATCACCAATCTGTGCAGGAATTCAGCCCTCCAGGACTGGAGTTCCCCACCCATCTTATAGTGCTTAGCCAGGATAGGGCCTGTATGTACAAATTCTCTTTTGTCTGTAATTCAGATTCATATAGTTCACCACATATAGACTACCATGGTTTAAAGGAATGGTTCATCACAATTTTACCCATTAAATATAGTCAGTTGGTTTGTTGCAAAAGTGCTTCTTTAGTTTTGCAGTGGAGCTAAAAAACTAACATAGTAGATTTTGGGTTATATAGACTTACATCACGTTATTAACTACAATATCCTCCAATGCACAACTAAAGATGTAGACTTCAGACATCAAGCATGTCTTGGCTGTTTAACTACGTTTGGCATCAGGGGAAAAGTATGTAAATGAGATTTTTCTGTGAACCACTTTTTATGTGTTTAATTGCCCTGTGTAGTGGACAATTGAGTGACTATTCCAAGCATTAATAATAAACTCAAACAAAAGTAGCACTGTAAATTTACTGTGGCTCTAGTACAGTTGACAACTGAATTAAAGACTTGTGATGATGAATAAACAACTTATTTTTGAGTTTGTTTGTTTGTATGTTTGTTTTTTTCGCATTTTTGGTGGGATGGTGGGACTTACCATCACTCGCACCAAGAACCATTTTAGTAATGTCAATGCATTATTTCCTGTGACCAGCCACAAAAAAATGGTTCAATATGCATTTTTGCTGCTAAACCTTTGTGTACAATACCACATAATCACTGTAGAGCCCATTATTACTCAAACCAGAGATCACCTTTAGTGAACTAAGGCACTACACTGTAAATCTCTTTAAACTCAACCTAACTCAATTAATATTAAATGAATGTCAAAGTATACTCCCTTCTCACCAGCTAGACTGAACCAAGGTGGGGTTATACTGAACCAAGGTGCAATACCACAGACTCTCTGTAGGTGGCAGTGGAGCACCTTTCTCACGCTGCCGGCATTAACCAGCTCCAGCCACCCCTGACACACCTCAGAGTTGGACAGATCCTTCGCATAAAATAACACCAGGCTCATCCAATCATATACTGTGCTGTTACGCCACACTAATACGGTTCCACTGAGGAGAATATACGGAGAAATCCATAAGATGTGTCCAAGCACAGTACCTTATGGGATTTGTAGTTTTTTGCTGGTAGTGTGTGGGCCGGTGGGATTGAGAAGTCTCTAATGATGCACTACAATGGGTGGAAGTGATCATTTTCCATCCCCAGTCAAGACAAAGCAGTGTCTGATTAGTGCTAGCATAGTGCTAAGCTAATACATTAGCCCGGCTGTTCACGCCCCGATATTAGACCCTCATTGTTGTTTAACCTGATGTAGCCTGGATGTGAGCTCATGCCCCGAGACAGAGCCCCCAATGACATCACTCCGATAGCGAGCACTCCGGAGCAGAACCAGAGGCAGAGGCTATTCAAATTAATTAACAAATGACCTCAAATTAAAAGGGGAAGTCACAGATCACACCAATGAGCCATTCATCATGTCGGCATGCGGCGCTCCCACAGAACGTGGCTCCTCTCCATTGTATGCTGAGTGCTTTATAAGCATGCCCCGAATGCAAATACGACGGGGAGACTGCCAGTTAGGAGAAGAGGGGAAAAAAGCCAGAGCTTTATGCTTCTATATCAATTACACTGCATCTATAAAATGGCCTTTTCACTAAATCCAATCTATTTACGTCCAAAGTACAGCAGCAGTAAAGATGCAGGCAATCCAGAGCGCTGTCACGGGACACCATGTTACTAGGCTGGGGGGCTATAAATTGTATATGAGGGGGCGAAGTGCTCATCTTCTCCACCCATCCCTCAGTCAAGATCTTCTGAATCCAGTTTACATTCTTCAGAATAAAGGTTCCCAAATGTTTCTTGGATTGGATGTGTAGTTCTTGGAAAAAGCTTGAATTGGAGTAGAATTTTTACATATTCATTTAGAGGTTCTTCACACTAGCATATTTCATTAAAAAATGGTTCTTTAAAGACCCATCCATTGAAAGGTTCTTGAGAGAACCAAGAATAGTTCCCCAATGGCAAAGAACTTTATAGGCTTAAAAATAAGGGTGTCATTCTTTAGAGCGATGCCATAGAAGAACCACCTTTATATCTCTGAAGGACCTTTCAATTGTGTGGATTTAATCTAACTATCCTTTGAAGGTTCTTATGTAAGGAAATGTGGTTCTTCTATGGCATCGCTCTAAAGGGTAAGGGTGCCAAAATATGTTCTTTGGAGTGATGCAATAGAAGAACCAATTTTGGTTCCCTGAAAGACCTTTCAGTTGAGTGATTTCAATCTAATCATCCATTTAAGGTTCTTAAGGAACCAAAAGTGGTTCTTCTATGGCATTGCTCTAAAGAACCCAGTATTCTTAAAAAATAATGATGTGTTCTTTGGAGTGATACAACAGAATCACCACTTTTGGTTCCCTGAAGGAACTTTCAGTGGTTTCAGTCTGCTCATCCATTGAAGGTTCTTACAGAACCAAAAGTGGTTCTTCTATAGCATTATTCCAAAGAAAACAACACTATTAAAAATAAAGGTGCCAAAATGTGTTCTTTGGAGTGATGCAATAGAAGAACCACTTTTGGTTCCCTGAAGAATCTTTCAGTTGAGTGGTTTCAATCTAATCATCCATTGAAGGTTCTTATGGAACCAAAAGTGGTTCTTCTATAGCATCACACCAAAAAAACCTCTATACTTAAAAAAATAAAGGTGGCAAAATATGTTTTTTGGAGTGAAGATGTTGAAAAGCCACTCTCAGTTTTCAAAACAACCTTTAAATTGAGTGGTTTCAATTTTATCATCCATCGAAGTTCTTGGTAGAAATGGTTCTTCTTTGATATTTTTAACTGGGTATGTGGCCAGACCAAGCCAAGCATGTAAACAAACAACAGTGGGCCTGAAGATGACGGATGGATGGAGAGGACGAGGGAGGATGGGATGTGGCGTGGCACGCTGGCTTGAGCAAAAGGGTAAAAATACAAAGGAAAGGAGAAGGAAGGAAGGAGGGAGAGTGCAAATGAGGAGAGGGCGAGAGAGAGGAAGACGTGATCAAGTGAGAGATAGAGGGAGGATGAATAGAAAGAGAGCGGGGAGGGGGGGAGATGGAGAGAGAAAAACAGGAGTGTAGGAGAGATTTATGCTGGTTGTAGAATTTCTTACATCCCCCTCTTCTACCTCTACCCTCCGCACCACCATCCCCCCACTTCTGTTCACGCTAGCCCACCCTCCTTGGGTTTCTGAATCTCACCCAAGACACACGCACCCGCCCGCACCAGAGCCCGTGATTAAGATTCTGGTGGGATGCGACTGCAGCACTTTTGCAAATGGAAGACTAGACATAATTTCCCTAAAATGCTGTTTTTTATCACCTATTTCCCCTCCATCAGCCGCCCAGCGCACGATTGATAGCTGATGGCACCTCTGACAACTTAACGGGTTTATGGCCAGATTTATGGGCTATCTGCTCCAGGCTTTTTACAGCTAAAACTCTGTAAAAAATGCTTATTTCTCTGATAAGGGAAGGGAGGGCGAGGGTAGGTGTATGTGTGCCGTGAAGAGTAGGCTACAGGCAGGCAGAGCTCCACGACCAAAAGAGGAGAAGTACCTCTGCATTGCAGTGTGAGCTCTGCCGTTTTCACCCTCTCCGTTTTCAGCCCTCCATCTACTAGACCGTTCCTTATCTCATTCGCAGCCCACTGCCAAAGATCTAAACCCCTCGAGCCCTGGAGCTACTTTGATTTAATGGTAGTATTCAGTGGTGGAGAAAGGTCTCTCTCGTAAAACTTAAAGGTCTTATTTTTTTAATAAAAGAGTTTGATGTAGTATGTAAACATTGATACAGTTTCAAAATGTGTTAGTCACTCTCTAGTCTATTTGGCCCATATATGAAAATTAAGCTGTAAAATCAACCTGGTTTGGATTCATTGTTTTCGTGATGTCACCAAAGCCAACCTCATTTACATATACCCATCTATTCAGCCTTCAGCAGTCTATCCCCGCCCATTCACGCTGAAGTTATAAGAAGTTTTTCAACCCAGACTGCTTTTTGAACCAGGCACAATATAGGATAACCAATCAAAACAGGGGTCAAACAGCCTGTTTAATTCTAAGACAAAGAAAGGTTGGAAAATGGTCATGCATGAGTGAATTACTACTGTTTTTGATGCATGAAGCCACATAAATGTCACAAACTGACTAAAGAGTAAAAAAAAACAAAAACAACAAACATTTAGGATATGAGTCCTTTAAAAGACCTCCACATAATGTAAAGGTACTATATCAACTGAAGATTATTTTCTTGAATGGCGCGTCTAAGCCAAGAACCATTTTGGGGTCTAGATACAAGAACTTCTTGCAGTATTACTCTTTTTGTGTTAAAATTTTAATTATAAACATAAGAGAAAAGCTTGTTGTGAATAAACTAAGTTGGCTTGATAAAGCCATTGCTATGGTATTCCAGGTGGTTCCTAGGCCATTGTTATGGTATCTGTTATAGACCATGGAATTAATGGTGTGTTTTGAAACAACATTACATACACAATAAACTAGCATAGTTTAAATATTATATCAAACTCCTTCAAAAAAGTGATGGAAATTAAATTGTCCATTAATGAAGCTCTTGAAGTTAACTTGGTTAAAAGTATAAGTTAATGATAGGTGGTTTTTGCTATATTTTCTATATCATTCTATAGCCCTATACAAAAAATACATTCATAAAAGTAGGATAAATGTTCTTCGCAGGTCATGTAAATATTTTGAGAAGTATAAATATGCAAAAATGGCATTTAAGTACATTGATAGAATATTGTATTAAAAAGTCCATTACCCTGCACCCTCAGAGGTACTTTACTTTCTCAGACCCATTAGAGCAGTTCTCATTTAAAAGGGATCATATCCTATATTTTTCTTGCATTTTATTTTCTGATGTCCATTTATAATGTTTGTATGGGTTAATGTACCAAAACCAATCAGAATTCATTTTACTTTTTATCTCTTAGACGTAAATAAGCTGTTTTGTTACTGTGTCTTTAGGACTGATATATGTGATGATAAGTAATCTCTGTTCTGTTTGGCTGCACTGTATTTTACCACTTTCAAAAAAGCAGTCCAGGCTCATCAATGTACGAGGGGAAAGAAAACTATCCCGTCTGGCTAGCTCCGTATGGTGCAGTATAGCCATAGCTCGGTCAGAGTGTCCATGCTACCTCCTGCCCACCATCAAAAGTGTCTATAATGGGCACACAAACATTGGAACTGGACTTTGGAGCAATAGAAGAAGGTCACCTGGCCCAATGAGTACTGTATTCTTTTACATCACATGGATGGCTGGGTGCATGTGTGCCTATTACCTGATGGCTCCAGGATGCACTGTGGAAAGATGACCAGCCAGTGGAGGCAGTCTGATGCTCTGGGCAATGTTCTGCTGGAAAACCTTGGGTCCAGTCATTCATGTGGACAGCAATTTCACACATGGCACCTACATAAACATTGTTGCGGACCAGATACACCCCTTCACGGCAATAGTATTCCCAGATGGCAGTGTCCTCTTTCAGCCACACTGCACACATTGTTTAGGAATGGTTTGAAGAACATGGCTTAGAGTTCATGGTGTTGCCCTGGCCTCCAAATATCCACCAACCTCAATTTAATCAACTATCTGTGGCAGCTCCACCTTACAACTTACAGGATGAAAGTATCTGCTGCTAACATCTTGGTGCCAGATACAAGAGGGTACCTTTAGAGGTCTTGTAGAGTCCATACGTCGGTGAATCAGAGCTGTTTTGGTGGCATGCAGAAGACCAATAGCATTTTAAGCAGGTGGTCATAATGTTTTGGTTTATTGGTGTGTGTAAATGATTTGGTTTTTATTACAAAAACAAATTCAAAATGAGCCGTTTTTGCAGCCTAGTTTTCATATATATGGACCGAGGAGTGACTCTAACAATGTTCACATTCCACATCACACTCTTTTATTTCAAAAAAAGTGAGAAAGTTTTGGTTTTCCATGATACAGGCCCATTTAATAAATACATTTCTGACTGGACATTATTACTTAACCACTGTTCTTTGCACAGGCCTGTGATATGACTTTGTCTTCGCTATCACCTCAATCTTCTAACAGATGCATTAGTGAATCTTTTAAAATGCCAAAAGCTACAGCCGCCGCCACCGGCTGTGTGGACTTAACTAGTCCAATTCTTGACAAATATAAGCTCCCGTATTCTTCTCAATTTCTCTCTGGCCCATAAATCTCTCACATTCAATAAGTCATTACCGCTCCCATACAGTAATCCTTTCACTCTCACTGTAAATCATAACAGGCACTACGTGTTCGTGTTTAAGTATGTGTTTATGTGTTCTTAACCGCTCCAATGTCATCAGCACCAACCACAAATAACCCAAACGGAGGCATCTTCTCAGCTGCCTGGCTAATTGTGACAATGAGTTTTATGCAACGCCCTGATTTATCTGTAAACATGGCCGCTGTGGAGCACAGGCAGGAGTTTATATGCTCAAAGTTTATGTGTTCGTCGAGGGCTTGCTCGTTTTATGTGTGTTTGGAACAAACATTTCTTCCTGAATCAGTGAAGTATTGTTTATGTGTTGGCAGCTTCTTATGTAACGTGCTGCTGAAGTATTTCCTTTTGGGCCACAAATCACACATGTGAACGAGCGCTGGCTTCTGTGATCGTTTTCTGTGTTTTTATCTCCTTGAGGTTTACTCTAGTTTTATTTCTGAGTCCTGTTCTACTGTCAGTAAGTTGTTGCCAGAAATGACAGGGTGTGCAGTATAGTGCTCTGGAAGACACTGGAGTGTGTGTAGAGTGTGTGTGGGTGTGACACTGATAAGTGTAAAAGTGTGCATATATTGCAATCAATTGTAGATTTACAGTACTGTGCAAAAGTCAGAGACCAGCCTTAATTTCCAGTGAAAATGGCCATTAACTATCCTATTAACGTTGGGGTCAATTAAATTGCTGGGGTCAAATTGACCCAAAGGATAAAGATATCTCTGAGGAGATTAGCTATAAGATAATCCACTTGCATAAGGAAGGGGAACATCAAAGAACAATAAGCAAAAAACAGGAGTTTGCAAAACTGGAGATCAAAAAATGACTAAAAATACAGAGCAAAAGGGACTCCAAACAACCATGCAAGACCTGGTAGACCACCAAAACTGTCCCCATCAGATAAGCAGCACTTAAAGCTTTCATTTTTTAAAAGAGAGGAGAAAATTGAGCTCCACCCTGGCTTCAGAACTGAAAAAAATCCAAAAGCCATTACTGAGAAAAGGAAATAGATGAAAAAGTAAAATGACGTTCTCAGAACAGTGGACTGGCCACCGCAGAGCCCAGACGTCAACATCACTGAATGTGTTTCTGAAAATGCCACCAACTTCTATGACAGAACTTTGGAGACGTGGAAAAATATGCCTGCAGATTTCTCTGAAAAAATTGAAAGCAAGTCTCCAAAAAAAATGAAAGCTGTAATAAAGGCTGAAAGATTTGATATTTAATTGAGTTGTTTTGGCTTCTGTGTAGTTTCCTGTTGAATACACATTTTCTGCTTTTCTGACATTGAAAAATGAATAATGACCTTAATAGTTTTGACCGGAAGTGAAATAAATGTGGGCTGGTCTCTGACTTCTGCACAGTACTTTATTCTACTCTACATAAATACATTGTAAAATCGTTTAATTATATTACATTTCTGTAAGAGCATTTTGTACTGCTGAGTGCGTATAGTGTGAATAATGAGTGTAGTTATATTGTAAGGTATTAAAGCTGATGCCATATCATGCTTTAGTAAATTATTTAAAATTTTTATAAAGATGGTTTATGAAGGTGACAAATATTTATTTCATTTCTAACACTATTTGGAACTATTATTTTCAAGTAATGCACCTCAGGAAGGTTTTGGAAGGTTTTAATGCCTTCAAACTTGTTTCACACATATTTTCCAATATGAATGAATATGCATAGTCCCTAGAAATACTCTTGGCTAAATATTATTTGAGCAAAAGTAGAAACACTCTTGGTCAAATATTATCTAAGTAAAATAATAGCCCAAGTCCCATGTCTATATTTCTATTTAAGTACAAAGAAGAAGAACAAAATTACTTGATTTGAAATGTATTTAAATATCAAAGTACTGTGAGTTATTACATCTACTATATCACTTTGATGAACACTTTGTATTAAGAAGACTTCCGCTACAGGTCTCTCTAAAAGAAATTTTTGAGTAGAAATATTTAGAACTCATGCATGGTGTTCTTAATTTGGTCTTTGCCTTGTAAATTATATTACTTGGAAATAACGCTTCCTAACAGTGTTACAAATGGAACATATTCAGTTTAGTCTAAGGCCATTTTGTCAATAAAATGTTATTTACCCTAAAATAAATCATCATCTTGCAATACTGGCATAAGCTGTTCACAAAAACTCAGGTAATGCTTTATGAAGCCCTTTCAGTGCATATGCATGTGTTATAGGGTCCCTATGAAGGTAGACTTCAAAGAAGGTATTACCAAATAGTGTGTATATGCTGTATGGTGCTGTAGTACGCAATGATGAGTATGTGCAGTGTGAATAGTGAGTGCATGCTATATTTAACTCTACTACACTGATAACAGTGATACTAATATATCTTCTCACAACACACAGTGCATCTCTAAAATACCAATACAAAATAATGCATACAAAGTGTGCCACTATAGAAGCATGTACAAAATATCAGGCTTAGTGGGGCATGGTGACTGGTTGGTAGGGCATTGCCCCCACCAAATGACCTCCTGACACTGGGACTGTGGTACACCTAATTAGAACTAAGCCTGGACTAAAAGGGATTTCTGGTGGTGAATCACCACTGGTGGTGCAATTTCATCCAAGATTAGGCTTAATCCATGTTTTGGAACCATGCTGCATATTTATTCACTGGAACATCAGATAAACTTTGTTCATAATGAGAATTATGAATTATGAATTATGGGGCTGTTTTTAGAGTTTGGGCCCCTTAGGTTCAGTGAAGGGTAATGTTAATGTTACAGCATACAAAGACATTTTAGACAATTATATCCTTCCAACATATATACTGCAACAGTTTGGAAAATGCCCAGTCCAGCACAACTGCGCTCCTGTGCACAAAGCGAGGTCCATAAAGACATTGTTTGACGAGTTTGGTGTGGAGGACCTCCAGTGGCCTGTGAAGAGCCCTGACCACAACCCCACTGAACTTCATAATGCTTATGAGCTCATACTGGTATACTGGCCTTTAAGTTTTCACAAACACATGATGAAAAAACAGACAGAATTGTTGCAGGTTTGTAGTTGGACAATGACCAAACATTAGTGACCAAAAAATGAAACTACTTATACATTATTTTATTAGGACTGATAAAGTGGCTGAAGACTCACAAGAGGACAAACAAACAGGTATACAGCAGGTTAAGTTAACCCAGATAACATAATAGCAAGATAATAACCTAGGTTTTCCCAGGCTTTTTTGTTTGTGCCAATATTCTGAAAAGGCAGTATTCACCCTTAGTGTGTCTATGTTATATTGTGCCTCAATATACATTTCTCCAGAGGTAGTCAGGCTTGGAGACAGATGGTTACCATGCTCTCCAAAATAAACCTTCTCTCTCCCTATGAAAGAAGTCTCTCTCCATCTTCTATTATCATCTTTCAACATTTCTTCCCTACTTCTAATTTACTGACTCCTCTACTCATATCCTCTAGATGATATGGCTTTGCTGTGATCCATCACAGGTATGAATCATAGCCACATCACAAAAATGGGCCCCAGCCATGCTTTTTCCACATGGATCCTCTGCACTTTCACTTATTTTCCTATTAGGCTCTGTGAGGTAATCAACAATTCTATATCTGTATAGTACTTCTATATCTATGGTACATCATACTTCCTGAAGCCTTTTCTGAAGACATTTGGTGAAAGACAGCCATTCTCATTATGAACAAAGTTTATCTGATTTTCCCCAAGTTTCCAATACATGGATTAAGTCTAATCCTAGACAAAACGGCCACACCAGTGGTGATTCACCACCAGAAATCCATTTTTGTCCAGGTTTAGTTCTAATTCAGGTCTGGAAAACTAGCCAAAGATGCTAAATTATCAGACCTGAACCAATGTGGCAAAAGTGTGAGGCCAATCTACCAACTCGCCAACCCTGGTAGCTCTCAGCCACTTTAATAAACTCAAAGCACAACCCTTCAGGGCCGGCCTTGTTATTCACGTAGAATAATTACCGAAACAACAACTCTCGTTCTCCGTTTCCAGACCCAAATGCCTTGAACGTTTCCATTACTCTTTTTTCCACCCTGGGTGTCTGGAGAGGTGGTGGGAATTTTACAAGGAGGAATCTGAAAGTGGAAAATGTCTGCTTCTTAAGCATTTTTTTCTTAAACTCAGCCATCTTCCTAATGCCATAAACCCAAAGGCTAATGTCTTCCAGAACAAAAAAGAAACTTTATTTTCTAAAAAGTGAGATAAAGACACCATCCTGATCTTCTCTGAGCCTCACATACGAACAGACAATAAGTCAGTGCACTACAATGCCCTTGTGTACTGTTTGGGCAATGATATGGCCTTGTTTTATGTGCATATGTGGCTTCCCGTGCTTTACTCTGCACCTCCAAATCCTTTTATGAAAGGTCTCTGCACCAGCCAGAGCAAAGTATCAGTGTACTACTGTAAGACTACACTCTTAAAAATAATGGTGTAAGAAAGGGTATTCTGCATTTTGGTTCCCTTTCAATTGTTGGTTCCTTACAAAACCATTTTTACAAATGAGATGTTTGAGTATAAAGAACTTTGTAAAAAGTTTAAAGAACCTCCACATCATGTAAAGTCTCTAGAAGGAACACTTAAACTGGGAAAGACTGTCTACATTATGTACAGGCACTTCATACCTTTAGCACAGTTCTTGAGGGAACTAAAATATTTCTTCTGTGACACTAAAAGAACCCTTTGGTTCCTTTTTTACATAGAAGTGTGCGGAAACTTTACATTATACGGAGGTTCATTAAACTTTTAAAAGATTCCTCACACTCTTACTTCTCATGAAACTGGTTCTTTCATCCACTGAAAGGTACTTCAGGCAACTGGTTCTTCTATGGCATTGCTCAATAGAATATTTTTTTGGTGCTTTAAGGGAGTAAAAATAGTAATTATATGAGCAGATCTGCTTTTCAGAGCTTGTGTGTGCGTGTGTGTGTTCTTGCTAAGTACCTGGCCATCATTTGGAACCCCGCTGCCAGGCGGCTGGAGAACAGTGCGGCTCTGGAGTTCTGGAGGCCGGCCCGAGAGGCCCACAAGTGTGTTCTGTCTGCATGATCTCTACGGGACCTAATCATTCTAATTATCCCCCAACAATCGGCCCTGCTTTCTCAAACCGGCTTTTATGGCCCTTTAATGAACAGGTATGTCAGGACTGTCCGTACTCTAAATGAACAGCACTTGTAGTGCAGCCATTAAGGGCTAAGAGTGTTTTCTTTTTCTGAAATTCGCCTCACTGAATCACCTCCAGATTTCCACTCTCCAAAACAAAGCCAGGAACATGCAGTGCAAGCAGGAGGAGATTGAGGCCACTGGAGAGTGTGAGTATGTGAGAGTGTCAATATAGATATTCTTTTTTATGTTTAGGCAGGGGTGGAAATTGGCAGGCTTTACTGGCTGAACCCTACTGTTTTCTTTTTTGTGAAATTGCATCATTGATTTTTTTTAAATCAGCCAATAAATGAAATAAATGAATCTAGTGCATTTGCACTCAAAACAATATAATTTTATAACATTTTTCACATCCAGGGCTTCTGACCTTCTTGGTTAAAAAAGCTGAAAGATCCAAAATTTATGAGTTTTGCATGGTGATTGTTGTAAACAAATGAGTTTAATTGCAACTTTTCTTTTCCTTACACAAAGGAAGAAAGAGTAGCAAAGTGTATTAAAACCAGTCACATTTTTAAAAACATAAATGAACTGGTTTATGATCTTGGAGTCCATTTTTTAAAAATTAAATGAACAGCATGATGGACCTTTTATTGGAACTACCAAAAAAAACCCACCACTATTTCAACATAAAAACTTATCTTGTTCACATATGATGTGATCTACTTAGCTAGAAGTCCAAAATGTCCAGAGTCTATTCAGTTACATTTTCATATATTTAGACATCTAACACGCAGTGAATGGCTAACATTAGTAGGACAGCTCGGTATCAGTTATTACTTCCCCTTCAGGTTGCATTCAGCTAATATACTAATTTATCTTAAACATTTTAAAATGAGCTCACTTGCTGAAATTTTCAACAAGCACATTGCCAAGAGTAGACTGGACAATCAAATGATACTACTTAAGGTTTAAGGAAACTAGAAAGCAAACAACCACTTTCATTAGTGATGGTAGTTTCTTAGCTTGCCTCCCACAGTCCAAAGACATGCAGTCAGGCCGATTGGAGATGCTAAATTGCCCCTAGGTGTTAATGTGTGTCTGCCCTGTGATGGACTGGAGGCCTGTCCAGGGTGTTTCCTGCCTTCTGCCCAAAGACCACTGGGATCGGCTCCAGCACCACCCCGCGACCCAGGACGATAAGCGGCTTAGATAATGTGTGGGTGTGAGTTTCTTAGCTTATTTTTATCTTCTGAACACATGGATAGACTGCTGCAGAATCGCTGGAGACAGATCCTGCTGCTCCATGACTTTCCATTGGCTGAACAGGCTCTGGACTGGACCTGGGGTGCATTGAAAACCACTTTGGTTTGGTTTATGCACATGCTTTACAAACAGTGTAAAACAACTATATGCTACTATTTTTCCCAAAAGGTCCTGGGATTGTGATGTCATGATGCAGTGTCTCATGGGTGATTTCCCATTGTAGCAGGGTTAGTCGGTCTTGGCCTGTTCTAAATAGTCAAATGAAGCTTCTTCTCCTACATTCCTTGATTTTGTCTGATCAAAGATCATAGCAAAATCAAGGCTAGAGGTTTCATTTAAACTAAGCATATGAGCACATAGATGGCATCACAGTGAGATTAGCAAGAAACATCAAGCTCAAGTTCATTTTATACTCTAATTGTATAGATTGAATGGTATGAAGCTATTTTTTATTTAGTGAATTTATCACGTTTGTCATCAGCTAACTAACTTTTCATGACTCGCTGTTTTCCAGCTAAGAGGTACGAGGTCAAATAAGTCATGATGTGACTGGGCTAGTAACCTTAGCTGAGCTAACAGCCAATTAGCATTTGTCTGTTTATCTTGAAGAATATACATTGACTGCTTTTTCAGAGTAAATTTGAAGCCACATGTAAGCTACTATGAATTTTTGTGGGGGTTTACTATAATACAGTACAGTTACAGTATCATTATTTTGCTAACTACCTAGGCTAGCAGTGTTGGCTAAAAGGCTACCTACAGAGGAAAACACCAATAACTGAGTGAAATATGCCAATGACTTAGTTAAATGAGCCCTATAAAGAACAAATTGCTTGGATTTCTAAATCTGAAACCTGTTCTGTCCCAATTTTGCTTCCAGACCAGCATTCCAGGCCATTTCACCTCTGTGCTTAGGTTATTCCGTGTCCAGAGGAGCTGTGATGCTAGTTTGTGTACTAATCCGAACACGTCCAATGGCTTAAAAAGATTCCTTTAGGTTCCATTTTCCATTATGCCCAAAAAGTCTATTAAAAATGAGAAATCTCAATGAAATGTGGGCTGCCTCTTAAAGAAGGCCACTTCTAAAAGGCTGAATAAATGGAAAATGGTAAATTTTTTTGGCTAACATGCAATCAGGGTTGTCCCACTTTCCATAAATCATTCGAAACATGTGTGGCTTTTGTCTGAACTTCCATCTGTAATGAACATCAGTGTATGTATGCGCTTGACTGCATGCTTCTATACTATATTCTGTCTGTACACATGTGTGATTGCTTACTTGCTCAATCCCTCCTCACGCTCATGTTTTCCAAAGTTTGCTGGTCAGGGCCCGTCCTCATTAGCGTGAATATTAATGCGGCCAGAAGAAAGGAGGGGCGGTAAGAGCGCGGGGAGAGAAAATGGAGGAAGGAATTTGGAAGAGCTTTTTAAAGGGGCCATTTCATCAGAATCGTTATTTTTTTGCGGTCCTCTGAAGGCTCGTAACCAGCGCTCTATGAAGAGACACACGCCGCAGTGGGGCTTCATTTAAAACCTAAAGGTCATCGTGCAGAGAAAGGTCTCCAACTCAGCCAAAAATATAAAAAGGAGGCAGAGAGAGATCGAGAGCTTGGTTAAATATATAGAACAGGAGCATGGAGTAACAGAGAAGATGAATGAAATGAGAAAGTCAGAAACAGGACAGAACATACATGCATATGTTTTAATAAAAATATTATGATTTTGTTATGTTTGTTAGTTATGTGTACAACTGTTCAAAGCTGTGTTTACTGGTCATGTACTGGCTAGTGTTTTTTGCTCAAAATTAGCTGAAATCGTTACCTTACCAAATGCTTTTATAATCTAAAGGGCATGTGCTCACAAATGAAAAATAAAATGTAAAAAAAATAATAAATAAAAAATAAAAATGAACAAATGCTACACTTAATAAACATTTCACTCTGCTTCTTGCTGGGCTTTTCTGTGTCATTTACACAAATGCATTGGATTGGATAAACTGCAACATACACACTTAAAAAGATGGTTCTTCAAGGGTTCTTTAGTAAAGAAAATAGTTCTATATAGTGCCATGCACACTCAAAGAACCCTTTGCATGATTAAAGTATTATTTGCAAATTAATGGAGTATGTATTGTATATGGTCCTTTTTAGAACCTTTTTGAAAAGGGTTCTATATAGCACCAAAAAGGGTTCTTCTATAGTTACAAGCTTGGCATCATAATAACAGAAGAACCCTTTCTTTTATATATAGAATCATATACAATACATTCTTCATTAATCTGAAGAACCACTTCACAATGCAAATAAACCTTTAATCATGCAAAGGGTTCTTTGAGTGTTCATGGTTCTATATAGAGCCATTTTCTTTACCAAAGAACCCTTGAAGAACCCTCTTTTTAAGAAGAAGCCATGCTGGTTCATATTCATGTATGTCGCTGAAATACAACCATTTTTACAGACATTACTTAGAGTTGCTACAGAATGTATTTTAAGTGCTTGGTTCAGTCTGCTGAATTATTTGCTTGGCCTGCATCACGGTTCACCAGCTGATGACCCCTTTATAATGTTTAATGCTGAGACATGATTGACTGCTATACACTACACGCAATGCTGGGGTGATATTGCTTGTTTCACTGCACCATAAAACAAAAAATCGCTTGTAATATTTCACAACTTTGAATAATGGTGACAGCAAAGACAGAGGAACTGAGGAAGGTAGAAAAGTTTATCTGATTAATAGAACAATAATCAATAGATGAATCGATTATGGAAGTGATCGTTAGTGGCAGCCCTTTTGAGAAGTTGTTGTGGGCAAGTTCAGCCACAAATCAAGACTGTATTCATTTTGTTTCTGCTCTGTTACTTTATACATTGACAGATGGCTTTTCGGACATTAAAAACAACTGCGCAAAACAAAAGTGCTAGTCTGCCTAGCAATCTGTGCTGGCACCATCGCTTTAATGCAGGTGGCTTGGCACAGCTAGGCTCACTTGATGAACATCCAGAGCCTTAGTCAGATTGTGAAATTCATTTTTGCTCTATTTCTTCGCTGTTTACAAATTTTTTCCACTTGAACTAACAATCAAACCCTGAAAACGATACTACTTTGCCAAGTCAAGAACACATGCTCACTCTGAAATGATGCTGCGTTAGATAGTGACAGTTCCAACTCTGCTAAATCTCGGCATGCATGCATGTTCCGTTTGCTTTTTTTCAAAGGGTTCAAACTATCCTGACGCTTGTGGTTGGAATAGTTGGAGTGTAAATGTCCCATAAACCTGCGAAAATAAAGACCGTTAGCATTTGCAGAAGCTCTGCAACCACCAGCCCTCCCCTTCGCCAATGGTAAGGTGCTAATCCCAAGGCAGAGTAGTTGCTTGTTTATCTACAGAGTTCAGTTTAATTGCTCGGCGGCTCTTTGATTGCCCCCGCATAGCATGGGAAGCCCAAAGGAGCTGTGGTGGAAGTGACAGGCCCTGATCTAGAGCCCAACGTGCTGCTCTGATAAGGCAGGGCTTCCACTTTACTGTCCCCAGCACGCAGACATACACCAGGCCTGCTAGTAAAAGGAATGCCCCAACTTGCTAGTAAAAGAGGGGGAGGAGAGAAAGAGAGAGACTGGGAAGAGTAAGAGAGAGAGAGAGAGTGGGGGATGGGTACTGGATGGTTGTTTTGGGGTGGGGCAGGAGCCAAGGGAGGAGAGGAATGTCGCACACTCAGGAATAAACTCCTGGGATCAATCTCTCCCAATGCAATTCCCAATCCCTTCCGCTATCTCTTAAAAACTGGATGCCCAATTCCAATCACGGCCGCAGTAAAGCAACCCTTGTAAAATACCACAGCGCAACAGCACAACCTCGGGCTTTCCCCCCCCGTACGAGATGCCTGTTGGACCACTTTGCTTTGAAATATGGCACGGGCTTGGCTGAGGCAGCATTAAAGCCGAGGATGGCCCTGTAACCGCCCAAGAGAGACATTCTGCTGCCATAACAGAGGATTTGTATGGACGCTGGCATGCGTCCGTGCCCTGCCACGCTGCCAGCCTTCATTACAGCGTGTGGAAAGCTTGAGCCTCAAACTGCGCACATGTTTGTGTTTGCGAGTATGCGAGACAAGTCCCTGGCAAAAGGATGTACCCTGCCATGCGTCACCACTACGCTCAGTACAGGCACAGCGGCCGATCAGATGGACGATCAAACACTAATCATTCCCTCACGGCCTATTCCGAGTAAAGCTGTCATTAATTTTGCGGAATTACATCAAATCAGAGACATTCTTTATGCGGCCCACGGCCTACCGACAGTTATACGACGGGTACTGCTGCGCTAAGCAGATGGGGCAGCTTGGCCCTGCATACTAAATACTCTCGTCCCCCTCTCGCTACCCCTCCCTCCCACTTCCTCCTCTCCTGTCTGTTGTCACTTACGTCCTCGGCTTTCCTTCCCTCACTCTTTGTCTTCTCCCCTTCCAGTGTCTTTCACTTTTTATCTATTCTTGCCCCCCGCCTCCCCCCAGCTGATTCTACCTCCGCCCCTCGTTCTCTTATCAGGACTAGCTCACTGCTGTTTGTGGCTCAATACAGTATGTTTTATAGAGATGCACCAATATGGGAAATTGTTGGTCAATGCCAATATCCAAAATTCTTCATTCCGTTTGTATATATATATTTAAAAGAAAATACTGCATGTTGTATTGAAAAAATATTGCACATTGTTCTCAGTGATAGTATTACAGCACAGTGTAATGTAAACTTGACACTGGTGAATAGTGATAAAGTGATGAGAACATTGAGAACACTGAAAATATTGCAACGAAAAATAGCTGCATTTTTATACAGATGACATGAGAACCAATAAATGTGCTCAGACGCTATGTGTGTATTTTCGGGAATTCAACAGTCCTGATAGGCCATCATGTTGTGTATTGTTAGTGGGAGTTGAATAGTCTGATGGCTTGCGGGAAGGAGCTCCTGCTGAGTCTGAGTCTTGCACCGTATGCTGCGGTAGTGCTTGCATTTACAGTGCAACTGCAAATTATTTATATATAAAGTCACACTGTTGGGATACATCAGACAGTTTTTGTGTCATGTAATCAAGCTAATATTAGCATGGTAACAAATTTGACAGTCTTGCTTCTAATCAGCTTAATTTCAATTATCTACAAAGACCTTTATGTAGAGACTCAAATAAAATGAAATATCACTACAGTTTCTCATTAGTACTGATTGGACAGCATTATGAATCATGTCAAGGTATTGTCAAGCTTTTGTAAAGATATTTGAGTATGTGGCTTTCTAAGCCACTTATTCTTCTGGGTCGCATGGGGGGGAGCTGGAGTCTATTCCAGCAGTCACCGGCCAGAGGGCAGGAAACACCCTGGACAGGTAGCCAGTCCATCGCAGGGTCTTAATGATAACTTATGATAAAATATATTTTTTCAAATATCAGAGAAATTTTGCAAACTCTGGTCAGCTTGATGTGGCAGCAGTTAAATAATTACGGGTTCAGCCCTGGCTCCAATCTTCTTGATATCACTTATCTACTACTGCCTTCAGCTAGGGTCAATCGAGCAAAGCCTGCTTCTCTACAATAGTGAAGAGGACAATAACAGCCGTCACATGTTTGTTCCTGATTTCAGCATTACACTATTTATTGTTTATGTTTAAATCCCATAAGTATGTGTTTTATTTACTTAAAAAACTCATTAACACTCATTACATAAAAATAAAACACACTAAATGTTTCTAAATCTCTGCATTTTGGCTCATGCAAACACAACTATAATTTGCCAGACCAAAATGAGAAACTCAGTGCGGTACAATGAATGCATTAAGTTATACACATAAAGCGTCCACTATCCTGTTTGTTGACCTCAGTTGCATCCTGTGTCAGTCATCGTCACAAAAAAAGAAAATGATGTCACCTACCAAGCCTAAGCTCAGTGAATTATAACCAGTCAGGCATGATCAGACCTGCCTGCGTGGGAGAATCTGCTGTTTACGCGAAAGCACACTTTGCCCTGTTTAGCAACACATTAACCACCAGCGACTATGTAAACAAAGACGTCATCTCACCACACAACAGTCTGACACCTGGGATGACTCAGGCTCAGCCATGACTTTCATCCTGTGCTAGCATGCTAAGCCAGTCATGCTTGACATGCCACACTGACAAATACATAGAGTACATAGTCTAGTCATACATCACTTAGATGTGCTGCTACATCAGTCATCAATCAGCCATATAACATCATGCCACTCCTGCACTGGCCCTGATATGAAACTGTTATGAGGAGGAGCAAAGCTAGCTAAAGTATACCACTCCATTACATGCAACAGCATACTTGGCAAAATTCCTAATACCAGCACTTACAGTGTTAAACTGGTCTCCGGGGACTAATCTGTAGTTATATTGGTCTCCGCTGTAGATCGTAGGTGTTAATACAACACTTTTGATTTTACTATGTGCCATCTGTTAGAGTTTTCAGCTCGGTAGGAGACCATGTTAGCTATCTATAATACATAGATATTAAGAACAGGCTAATACCTTTAGCTAAGCTAGTGGCAAGATGCCTCCACATTCCAGACACCATCTGAATGGGTTTTTAGCTCCACGTCTTTAGCTTAGCCGTGGTGTTATTTACTCACAAGTACTTACCCACCAAGTAGAATCCTTTGAAATGTAATTAGTGAACCTAAAACGTAGCATAGCTTTTACATCATCTGCTATGCTAATGCTAGGTAGGCAACTGCGTTCCTTTGTTAATTTTAACTTCCACAAGGCAGCTGAGGATACTAATTCAGCATTTCAAGAAGCCTACAGGTTAAAACTAAACTCAACAGCCTACATTCAGGAAATGCTAAGCTGCAATTGTGATCAGTTTGGGGTTAAAGTAAGTTATTGGTAGCACACAGATTTATAACCAAGCAAGGCCTGTTCTGTAAACACAATAACCTCTTATTTTTGTTTGGTTAATGCTGAAAGATTTTGTGAGTAATTGTCTACTAATATGTTTAATAGTCAAACTGGAATAACATGAAATAAACAGAGGTGGCTAGCATAACATGTAGCCTTCATTACCATAGAAATAAAGATGGGCCTACTCTAGAATTTGAAATAAAGATGGGCTAGAATTTGAGAAGGATGTTGGTATTGATTTCTGTGTTCAGTCAATTGTATTAAATGCCTTTCTTAACATCACTTCGCCCTAAACAACAATGAAGTGGTGTGGTGAGGTTTACGCTAATGTATCAAGCACAAGGTTAAGGCAACAGGATGTTTGCGATGGTAGTTGCGTGGTGGACCACCATGGGCGAATAAAGAGGAGCATTACTGAGGAATGTGAGTACAATGTGAATGCTCTACACTGTGGTCCAGCCACAGCACTGCCAAGGTACACTGTGTTCTGTCTTACATTACAGCCCTGTCATGTTTAGCATTTTCCCTGCTCCAACACACCTAATCCCAACTCGCAAAGAGCTTATTAATTAGTGGATGGGCCAATTCTGTTCTGGCTCACCAGGACTGGAATATAAGAATCATTTAAACTAATGTATACTGTCACTGAAAATATAGTAGGGTGATTTTTCACTTAGGAGGAACTTTTTTTTGTCCCTGGATAGATTTTCAAAGAAAAACAAAATAAGAAATACAATAATTATATTTTTAAAAAAAAGGTTAAGTAATAATTGCTCTAATTGTTTATTGTGCCACATCAATGATATTTCTTACTTTTTATATTTGTGAATTTTTCACTTTTCACTCGTCTACAAAAGTTTATGAAACTTCTGCTTCATATTTTCCAAAAATAACTAATTTCAAATGTCTATATCTTATATAATGATGTCATTATCATCACACCAATCAAAATACTTTTTTTCCAAATAATTGTTTGTGTGATTACTAAGGAAACGAGAACTGACAGTTAAGCACTTCATGGCCAGTAATGTACAGTTGTACGCCAAAGTTTCAGCACCCCTGCTCAAATTACACATTTTGTTGATTTCCTAAGTGAAAATAAGTTAACACATCTTCTACAGAGAACATATTCATAATTACTGTTTATTTGATGAATTTATGTTTTCTTTTTTGCAGTATGTTAAACTCAGCAAAAACAGGAAACAAAATTATACAGTAGAAGTTGCAGAACAATTCAATATTTAATTTTGTTCCCTATTGAGGTTGTAGTAACTTTTTTTAATTAGAAAATCAACAAAACATGTCATTTCCCTGATGAAAAAAAACAATATGCTGGTCTAAGCTGGTCTGATTATGGTTTAGCTCGTCACCCCAGCATTGTCATGCTGGTTGACCAGCATACCAGCATCCAAACCTGATCCAAGCTGGTTACGTTTAAGTAAGTTTAAGTAAAGTCTAAGCTGATCTTAATTTGGTCTAAGCTGGTTTTTCTAGCAAGGTTACTGGGGGTTTTATTGAGCATGTTTACCTAAATATTATTTATTTCAATTCTGAGTAACATGCTTCAACACAAATCAACCGTGTCTCTAATTGAAGAATCACCAAACAATGTAATGACATCAGACTCCTGCAGTCTTCTACCACTCAGTAGTCACTGTCCCTGAGGTTGTGAAGCAACCAAAACAAGACAGTAGCCCCTGACAAGGTCTGTAATTATATGGCAAAATGGAATCCCAACACAGGCTGTAACTCTGGACGTTGCCTATTCCCTTTATTGATCTTGAAAAGAGTAAAAAAAAAAAACAACCTACAGGTAACAAGAGGGAGGGAAACCGGGAGTGCTCCCCTGAGAACCACAGGCCTGAGGGCAGTTCGTCATCCAACAAGGTCGAGAACGCTCCGTCTCCCTGCCATCAATCAATCACTGAGCCCATCCCCCACTGTGCTCAGCCTTCCAGCACCTTCCACCGCACTCAGCCTAGACTCTCTCTGTTAAAACCATCTCAGTGCCTTTATTGGGCTGCCTCATTTACTGCCTGCATACAATTAGAGGCTGGCAGGGCGGCCATCTTGTCTGCAGCAGCCACTGTGGGTTGCTTTGCGGTGTACGCTACGGTAGCCTTGATCTCATTCCACAGGCAGGACGTTAGAGGTGTTTAGCTTGTAGTAAAACATCAGGGAGACTCCGGGCATTATGAGGACGATTAGGAGTTGTAGAGGATATAAAACCTTTGTGGACAGTGGACAGTATTCCAAGGTCTAAAGGAAAAAAAAAGAAGAAGTGAAATGTCCACTTATATACTATAATCTTTACCCTGGGTGGGTGAGTGTTAAATCAACACTTATACTTTAATTAGCCAATATATCATTTTGACTTATGACCTCCCAATAGCAGAGGAGCTCAGCGCAGTGTGCCAAACACAACAAGCTTCTTCTCTCCAGTATAACCGTTCATCCATTCAATCTCTCCATGAATATGAAAGATAATATGGCTGAGTAGTATTTTACTGCAACCCAGAGTATTAGTTTTACCTCGCATGTAGCCTATAAACATCTCATTATGCAATTACAGGTTGGAATGTTTTCAAGCCCTTATTGCAAAGGTTCAATACACTTTTGAAATATAAAAAAAACATGTGTAATATATCTGATTAAAGGAAACCAAAATGGTACAGCTCAATTAAAGAAAATACAATGGCAAACAATGGAGCTCTACCTATAAATCAGTTTATTTGAATACATGACCCCCCACAGTTAATGAGCAAGTATGCCTGTTCACCACCAGATCTTTGTAATAAAGATGAATATTAGAAATCACAATCAGCAGGCCAAAGATCATCACATCCCCCACCTCCGCATTCATAAAAGACCTTTCCTTGATGGTGAAGGTTTAGTTAAAGTGCACTGCCACCTGGTGTTTAAAATAGACTTATGTCATGAATTTAAAGTGCTGTGCTGCTAGTCCAACAGTTCTATGGCACAACACTTTCAGGATGTGACACATTCCCATGAGGGGTAAAGGGGAAAAACTAGTCTAATTTTAACTCAACCTAATTGGGGGAAACAAACAGTGGGAGGAATGAATGCAATGTAAACCTCCATCTGCTGTGCTGCTTCGCTAGCATGCATAACGGTTTCAGGTTTCCCAGGAGTCAGCATTTAGAGTTTAGGATGGTGTTTACAACACAGTGCTTCACTGAATATAAACAACATAATTGAGAATGCATCATGATCTTACCTGTGGAAAAATGAAACGACCAGAGTCAATTACTGTTGGTAAATGATGCTGAAAGTTTGAATTTGACCAGCCTGGGGGTTATTTTACAAACTGTCAGATAAAATAAGCTAAGATTCAGGACAAGGCCTGTGCTCCCATACAAAAATTTATTATCCATAATTACCTAACCTATTATCACAGTTTATGATATTGTAACGATTTGATTTTTCCCTAATTTTTATTTTATTCAGCTGGATAGTGGACTCTCTAGATTGGAACTGATTATAAAAGGAGAGCACTGCTACATTTACTGGGAGCTAGGAAGCCACTCAGACCAATACCACAATAAAACAGCTGTAGAACTCTAAAATAGAAAGTGTTATTTTTGCTGCTATGCTATACATTCAATTTACATTATTTCTTATAAGATAATTTCTTATAAGTAATTACTTAATTTTAACTCAACACATAGTTATGTAATGAATTACATTTATATTGAATTTTCTTTTCCTATCAACAAGTTCCAGTTTGCACTTTCTCTCTCTCTCTCTCTCTCTATATATATATATATATATATATAAAAATGATGATTTTTTCCCCCACAAAACAAGACTGGAAATTTCAAATTTAAATTGTATTAGAACAACTCATCTTTTGCCTACAAAGACAAATATATGATCATTTGTTAGTTTGTAAGCCAGTTTCTGATCAGTTATAAAAAAAAATAAAGTAAAATAAAACTTGGTTTCACAAAGTGGGACCTTCTGAAAACAGTGCTACTTTGAGTATCTAGAAAAAAATTTGCTTCTTTGACAAAAATACAGTGACAGTTATTTTGAAGTGTTCACGGTAACAATACCGTGAATGTTGAATACCGTGGTAAGCCTCATCACTGAACACTGGCGTTTGTCTACTCCGTCCAACAGGAGCAAAGGTGACATACACAGACTGGATAAACACAAAACTTTTGGATTAAGCTATGGCGAGCTAACCGGGAAATCCTCCTTTAGGAAAACACCCCCTGAATTTCTCATCAGAGCTGAGAATTAGCAAGGACGGCCTCTTTGGCCTCTTTACTTATAAAGCAGGGTTGTATTAACTTATCTGGCTAACTCATTTCGCAACCGCCACATGTTGACCTGCTGTGCTTTTTAAGGCTCTCACATGTGACGTAGACGCTTTCAATTGGTCAGAAATTGATGGAAACAAAGGCTCCACCAATAAGAGAAAGCCCTCTGAAGCCTTTGTGAAATATCCACCAATCACAGTGGCATCCGCTGCAACATTCCGTTCCGCGTTGCTGACTGAACGGCGCTTTTCTTCCTCGCATATGGAGATTGTAGTTTTTTTAAAGCTGTTTTGTGTAGTCGGACATCGCGTGAGGCACAACACTTCCCACAATTCAGCGGAGCCGTCCAAACTGCCATGCTTCTGTTTTTGTTATTGTTGTTATAGCCTTGTGGCATTGCTACCAACGAGTAGGGATTTTAATCAAATAACGAGACGTTTGACCTTTGGATGAATTTGATCGTTGTTAACCGCTCGTAGTTGGAAAGAAAATAGCCTGGACCAGCTAAAAGTACATCAGGTGAGTTATTTGATGTTAAACAGCTGCGTAGCTGCCTGCAGTAAGTCAGGATGCACGTTTGCGTGCACAGACAAAAGCGATGTCGACAGACAGATGGATTACCCGGATGGATGGCCTACCCATTAAAACTATACAGCTATAACTTTACGAATTATTTCAAGAGCGGTAACTTATTCTCTTCGCACGACGTCGGATCTGTGTGTTTAAACCAGCGGCCGGTCGCTCTGCGTGCACTTTGAGGTCCAGTGTTCTGCCTTCGGGCCTCGCATTGCGTTTGCAAAATTTGCCAATGCAAACTGGCAGCTGTGTAAAGAGCGAAGTTTATGAAGCCTCACTGATAAGACGCACTACTGAGGACTCATGTTATTTGGCAAGGCAGTTGTTCAACAGATGCCCAGTCAGGCCGAAAGTCCAGTCTTATAAAATGAGAAGAAGAAAGGGACATTTGTATTGGACGCCTTAGGCAGCTTAATAAATCGAGCATTATGAAACACCCCCTGGTCTTCATATTGTTCTTGTGGCGTTATTTTGATTTAAAATCAGCTTAATAATGTCTGGAGAGGCTTATGAAATGGTATTTTGTGGCTGCTTGCATTTTTGAGTCGCTAACACAGGCAAAGTCCTGAGTTTTCCAGCTTTGTAGGCCTTGTAGCTCATTAAAGGGGAATTCCACCATTTGTTTAAAAATGTATGAATAATTCACTCTTTAAGATGTAAACAAAGTCATTCAGAGTGGTTTGACATGGAATGGTTTGTTGGTAAGAAACGTACAGACTTAGACTTCTTTACAGTGGCGATAGGAACCAGGGGTCCCAATGTCCACAATGTCTACAACACCAATACAGCCATTTTGTGTACAATCCAACACCACCAGTGGACATACATGTGTCTTTTATATGTGGTGTTAATATTGGTAAAAAAAATCATTTGTTTTCTTTGGGGACAACTGCATGTACCCCCTACCATGAATGGATTAAACTAAATGGATTCATATACATTTTAAGCCAAAACTTTGTCACAAAACTATTTTAAAACAATGTGTCAGACATCAGGCGGCGTATATCTAACCATTTCATGTAGTAACTTTCTGTGGGGGAGCTTTTAGAGGTGGGGGTCTGGTTCCTATCACCAGCACTGTGAACAATTCTGACTCAGCACGTTTCAGTGCATTTCACACCAGACCACTCTGAATGATTCTGTTTACATCTGAACCATTTAATTATGTGGAATTTTAGAAAATCGGTGGAGCTCCCCTTTAAATGCAAGGCACAGTTCTCTGTGTTAGTAACACAATACGTTCCGTTTCCTATTGCTAATTAAAGCATGTTGTATTGTGTTCCTTCCAGTTTGGCACCTGTTGCCTTTCGGTGTGAGCAGAGCGCCTTTGTATTGTACTTGGATGCCCAATAGTTGAGCCACAACTCAAAAAGACATCAGGAAGGAGAACAGAGTATAATATATAGTAATCTTAATGATTGACATCTGTGGTTATTCAAATCCCACAGTTTTTATAGGCTAATTAATTTATAAATCAACCTGTAGAACCCATGGAATAGAGTTATTTCTGTTGCTGTGCTATGTATTCAATTTACACAATTATTGATGTTATTTGTATGCATAGTTATGTAATGGATTATCTTTACATCTGATTTTTATTCCCTCTGAACAGGTTTTAGTTCACACTGACTTTTTCCATTGTTCTGATGACTAAAAATGACCAAATAAATAAATAATTAATTAAAATGTTTTCTTTCCACCAAGCAAGACTGTGGAGAAACCTATATTTTTTCTATTTTAAATCACAATAGAACAGCTCATCTTTTGCTTACAAAGACAAATATGAAATCGATTAAATGTTTAGAATCTGCACTCTACACTGGTTACTGGTCAGTTTCTGATGTTCTCTGTTGGAAAGACGCAGTAGTTTCTGGAGGACTCTGTAGAAAAACAAACCTCTAAATATGGCTCCTGTGATTTAGGCACTCACAGTGTGCCACCTGTCACGCCTGATCTACTGTATATGAGCCCGCACCAGTTCTCAGAAGAGTCATGCAGCACGTCTCCAGTGCTTTGTTGATTTGTGGTTTGATGCTCTTTGATTTATGGTTTTATGGTTTTGCCATGATTTGTGGGTTGATGCTCTTTTGATTGCTGAGCTGTCTGCACGACAGGTTTGTCCTCAGCATTGCCCTCAGGCATGTTCTCTCGTGATTGTGTTTGTCTCTCTCCCTCTTCGGTTTCCTAATATCAACTTTCACTTCGTTAGAAACACTTTGACTACCAAATGGAGACTAAACATGTGTAGTTAACTATTATATGCTTAATATTTTTATGCATGCCTCTTGCTGTAATCTGCTTTATTATTATTATTATTATTATTATTATTATTATTATTATAATAATAAGTACTTATATAGCACCTTTTAAAAAAAGTTTCACAAAGTATTATAAGATAAACAAAATAGATTGATTAATAAATAAAAGAATAAAGCCACTGGTCCTACTTAAGTGCAATGGTAAATGTGTGTGTTCATGCATAACGTATAAAGTATAATATAAGCACTGTAAATTGTACAACCATGGATTTTGATCATTGTAACTAGGGATGTACAATGATAAGAAGTCAGATCACTGTTGGAAAATGTTTACTTAAAGAAATTATCAGTATCGGACAGATGCTTAGATTTGACTGATATTTCAAATTGATATTTAATGGCATATTGCGCACATTTCATTCATTTTGCTGCATTTGTAACTCTACAAAAGTTAATGATGTTTTTTCCCGTAATGCTAATCCAGGTAGTCCCAATTTCTAAATTTTATCAGCATTGACATCTGAAAAATAACAGGATATATTATCTTCGGCCCACATTTCTCATATTGGTACACTTCTAAATGTAAAACGAACAGCACTTAGTATATAATATAACACAGTGAAAGCTGTACTTTGTATATTTTGCTGTTTTTATTACTTCATGTTCAATTTGACAAAATAAATAAAGACTAAAATTAATGAAAAGGATGTTCTTTCATTGCAGGTATTGCACACAGAATTTCCTGGCCATGGAGAAGGCATGGAAGGTGGAGTTTCGGAACGTGGGTAGTAGCTACTTCCCTCAGAGCCGAGTGGAATGCCACTACAGCATCAGCTCTCAGCACAGCTGGGCCAGCAATGATTGGATCGGCCTGTTTAAGGTGGGCATCACACTGCTCATTCCATTATACTCTTATTGTATACCTTAATATAACTTATCAATGACCATATTTTGTTTATGTTTCTCCAGGTTGGGTGGTCAACCGTGAGGGACTACCATACTTTTGTGTGGGCTCTGGCTCCGTCCAACTACGAAGAAGGGACCAATGTGAACTGCTGCGTCCACTTCCAAGGTTTCTCAGCTTTTGCTTGTAAATGGCACCTAAACTGCTTGTTAAAACAATAGTTTGATGAGAAATCACATTTACGCAAATATCCCCTAAACATAATAGATCAGCCAAGATATGTTTGGCATCTTTGCTTTTTTAGCTTTACGCTGGACGCCGCCTGCTAGAACGGTGTAAACACTATACTGATATCAAAACACAAATACCTAAAACCAGGTTCAGTTGTTCAGTAATCTGAAACTTGAGACTTGTTTGTGTGCATTCCGATACTGTTAGCATACTGTTGTCTATACAAACGGACAAAAAATATAAGCAAAAGTCAGGCGTCAATGTGGCATTTTCTACTGTTTTTAGCTAGTTTTGTACTTTTGTAAATTTTTTGCATAACCATGTGTTACAGTGTCCAGAACCACGTAGGAAAATCTATTTGAGATTACTTGACAGTAATCTCAGGGGGCGCCCTGGTGGCTGTGGATCCCAAAGCAGCTGCTTATGTCACTTATTAGGTAGAACCAGCACTGCTAAAGAAGTGCTCGTCTAACATTTGTTGCCTGATCAACTGCATTTTGAGTGTTTTTTTTTTTTTTTAAACCAGATTGTTACTTTAAAGGTGATGGTATCAGTGCCCTTCATCAACCTGTCATTGATCTCATCCTACTGAATGAAGTGTCCTGTAGCAGAACCTGAGCTGCAGTCAGAGAAATAGATTAGACTGCAGCGAGGAGTCCTGATCAGATACGGTGTGGTTTTAAAAGATTGTAAGCTGTGTGTATTTGTACGTCTCTGTGAGTGAGTGTCAGCATATCTCTAAGGATCTTAACTTGCTCAGTCCAGAAAGGCTTTGTTGAAAAGGGGGTTTGAGTAATGAAGATGGGAGACAATGGCACAAAGAGCTGAGTGAGAGAATGCTTTGGAGGACGCTGCAAAACTGCTTCAGTCACTGACAGAGCTCCATGAGGTCATCGATGAGCTCATCAGCAGCAGATGATTGGCCGCGTGCAAGAAATGTGAAATCTCTACACCAGTCAAGATGATGGAGCGTTAGCAAGGGAGTGCTAGTATGCCGATAAGTGTGGATATTTAATTAACGCAAATCTAATAATTCTAGCACATTAACTAAGGCTATGAATACAAAAGGCTCAGGAGGGAGTGCTAGCATGCCAATATGTTTGTACATTTAATGAATGCAAAGCTAATAATGGAAGGACACTAAATCAAAGCATATTATTTGTGAGTATATAAAGCGCAATGCTTCTAGATCAGACGCGCTGAACTTCTAGGCTGCCAAAGTGTAATGTGTGTGCCTGGCTGAGGGCCAGAAAGACAAAACAGCATGCTGGCAACTCATTAGCTTTGCGTTTTCTCGCACTGCCAGGAAAATGTTTTCTTTAAAAACTCCAGTGGTCTCTTTACATACCTGGCAGTCTGTTTTTCTTTTAAAACGTATGGTGTCAAGGTCCATGAGGTCCATTATCTTATATAGGAGCACTTTGTAGTTCTACAATTACAGACTATAGTCCATCTGTTCCTTTGCATACTCTGTTCACCTCCTTTCAGTCTGTTATTTAATGGTCAGGACCCCCACAGGACCACCACAGAGCAGGTATTGTTTGGGTGGTGGATCATTCTTAGCACTGCAGTGGCACTGACGTGGTGGTGGTGTGTTATCGTGTGTTGCGCTGGTACAAGTGGACCAGATACAGAAGTCTTGCTGGAGTTTTTAAACACTGTGTCCACTCACTGTCCACTCTATTAGACACACCTACCTTATTGGTCCACCTTGTAAATGTAAAGTCAGAAACAGTAGCTCATGTTATATCACAGTTTGTGTTGGCAATTCTCTAGTCCTGCATCAGTGGTCACAGGATGCTGCCCACAGGACGCTGTTGGCTGGATATTATTCTCAGTCCAGCAGTGACATTGAGGTGTTTAAAAACTCCAGCAGCACTGCTGTGTCTGATCCACTCAGACCAGCGCAACACACACTAACACAACGCCACCACATCAGTGTCGCTGCAGTGCTGAGAATGATCCACCACCCAAATAATACCTGCTCTGTGGTGGTCCTGTGGGGGTCCTGACAATTGAAGAACAGTGTAAAAGGGGGCTAACAAAGTATGCAGAGAAACAGATGGACTACAGTCTGTAATTGTAGAACTACAAAGTGCACCTATATAGTAAGTGGAGCTGATAAAATGGACAATGAGCGTAGAAACAAGAAAGTGTCTGGTCAGTATACATATAAATGTAATCATATTATGATCTTTATATCTTTCTTTTTTGCTTTCTTTCTTTTTTACCTTCCTTCCTTCCTAACTTCCTTCCTTCCTTTCTTCTATCCCCACAGCCTGTTACCTGCCGGGACCCAGTGCGGAGCAGTATCAGTTTGTGTATGTGGATGGGAAGGGTGAGGTGTGTTCTCGCAGTCCTGCTTTCACCTTCTCTGCGCCCAAGCCGCTGGAGGAGCTGGTCACGCTGGAGCAGGGTGAGCCGGGCAATGAGGAGGGAGAGGACATGCTGCTGGTCATCCCCAGAGCCGAGCTGCTGCAGGTGAGGGCAGCGCACACTCTCCAGTCTCTCAGAGATAGGGAGGGTCTGAACCTGAACCACTGTTCAAACGTTGTGCTTGGATGCCACAGTGTGGCAGAGTTTAGAGTTGCCCCAGATAGAACTCAACAGCTGCATATCAAAGCCTTTATGAGTTGAATTGGGTGGGTTTGAATACTGAAAATCCCTATTTAATTACGAGCACAGTTACTGTAGTGATACTTGAGTACAAGTAAAAGGACTTATAAAGGAAATCTTTATATGTACTGTGTAAGGCACAAGGTTTGCTTTAAACTCTTCATTTCATTATTAGAAGATTGTTGAAGATAAAAGTCTTGTTTATTTGTCTGTTTTTCACAAAGTTTAGAACTTCTGAAAGGCTTAACAGTTTGTTACTGTTTAAGTATGTCTATTTTTGGCTTCAGATTACTTTATTAGGGGCAAAATAACAGGTAAATTACACCAATTAGAAAATGTTGACAGATGCTATTTACATTATTATTACTTTGTGTTCAAAGTAACATCATGCTGTTTACACTTACATGATAATCATTATAATCTTTATATTTTCATTTACTTTTCATAGTGGTGGCATCTCAGTGTGTTTTATCAGTTGGGTGATAAAGTAATAGAAGAACTTCTGAGCATTCAATTAGTCACATAAGACAGACAGATCAAATTGAAAAGATACAAAAGAGAGGTAGAGTTTTAATTAAACGCTAAATTAAATAGGTACGTTTCCAGATATTTCTTAAAAGTGAGCATTGATCTTGACTGTCTAATAAAAGGTGGAATGAAGTTCCTCAGTTTAGAAGCATAATAAATGAAGGAGGCCTCTGCAGGTTTGTTTTACAGAATGTATTTGTGGAACGCCAGTATTTCAGATCTAAGATGACATGTTGGAACCTTTAAGGTCATTCAGAGCTTCAAAAACTAATAGCAGAACTTTAAAATCTATTCTAAAATCTATCCTAAATGATACAGGTAGCCAGTGCAGTTCTTTCAAAAAGGGGTTGATCTGATCTCTCTGTTTTGTTATTATTAGCATCCATGCTGCTGCATTTAGTATGAGTTGTAGAGGATGTATTGCTTTCTTAGGAAGTCCAATAAAATGAGCATTACAGTGATCAACTCTGCTTGTAACAAATGCATGAACAAGTTTTTCTGCCTCACTCTCAGATAGAAAAGGACGAACTATAGCAATAGTTCTCAAATGATTTAGTTACTGTGTTTACGTGCAGAGCTCAGAGTCTTAGATCACACCCAGGTTTCGTACCTCAGGTTTGGTAAACAAAGCAAAACAACTGAGCTTCTCCCAAAGCAGCATTCTCTGAATTTTAGTACCAAGGATCAGTATTTCAGCTTTTTCTTGATTTTTGTGACATCTGCTGATTTTTGTGACACGCTGGTAAGCATGTCAACAGAGTCCTGATTATCAGAAAGAATGGAAATGCATAATTCTGTGTTATCATGATAGCTATAAAAATTGATGACATGTTTCCTAATGACATAGGAACAGAGGCAACATGTACAAAGAGAAAAACAAAGGCCCTAAAACGGAACCTCATGGGACTCCACAAGAAATGTGAATTTCTTTTGATGAATGATTTCCAGGCAGTGTGTTTGCCTTCCACTCAATAACTGTTGGAATAAGCTTCAGCATCCCCCGCGACCCAGGAAGATAAGCGGTTTAGATCATCTGTATGGGTGTGTGTGTGATTTCCCAGCAAAACCAAGAACTGTCTGTTCACTAAAGAAATGTGAAATTTTTTCATAAATGCTTTCACAGTGAAACCAAAAATTGTCTGTTCACTAAATATGATTTAAACTATTCTGAACAGTGCCTGAGAGGCTACTCCATATTCGAGACAGCAGATTAGAACCTTGTGATCAACATTATCAAAAGCTGCACTAAGATCCAATAAAACCAAAACAGAAGGATTTTGTGTATCAGTGCTGAGCCTAAGGTCGTTGACAACACGAACCAGAGCTGTCTCGGTACTATGGTTAGAACCAAAACCTGATTGTTATTTGAGAAATTTCAGTCAGGTTTTTGTTGTAGCCATAGTTGCTTTTCTCTTGCTTTTCTCTTCGTACATGTTATCTCTAGGCATGGTGCCTTCATGGGGCAGTCATGGGCTGGAGGTAAGGGAACCAGCCTTGCCGGAAGGTCGCCGGTTCGATCCCCTCAGCCGACAGTACGTGACTGAAGTGTCCTTGAGCAAGGCATCTAACGCCCAACTGCTCCCTGGGTGCCGTGGATAGGGCTGCCCACCAGTCCGGGCAAGTGTTCTCACTGCCCCCTAGTGTGTGTGTTCACTAGTGTGCATGTATGTGGGTGTTACACTGCACGGATGGGTTAAATGCGGAGGTCTAATTCCTCTGTGTGCAAAACACAATTGGCTAATGGTTCTGAATTCTAATTCAAAATGGTCTTCAGATTGATGGAGAATGTGCTCCAAGTGGTTCTATATAGAACCTTTTTGAAAAGGGTTCTACCTAGCGCCCAAAAGGGTTCTTCTATTGTTACAAGCTTGATGTCATAACTGTAGAAGTACCCTTTTGGGTGCTAAATAGAAACCTTTTTCTATAAGGTTCTATATAGAACCATCTGCAGAACATGATGCAAACATGTTCTGCAGATGCAAAACAGTGTTTTTGGTTCTATATGGAAGCATTTTATTAGCTAAAGAACCTTTAAAGAACTTTTGTTAAGAGTTGTACATTACAGTATCTAGGTGACCTGCACTTGCAATAAAACATACGCAACAGATTTTAAATGTAATAAATAGCCGCAATGAAAATTGAAAAAAGGACACAGATCCCGTTTAGCTAAGATTAGTTAGCCAGTCAGCTTACTGCTGGTATGCAGTAGTGAAGATATTGATGGGTTTTAAGAGGCAGCTGATAATAGTGACATTTTCTTTAGTGCATTTGACTAAAATAAGAGCTCCATGTAAGTGATAAGCACTCTTGAGGATTTTGGGCCAAAATACATAAACTTCCCAGGTTAGACATTCCAGGTTAGGATCTGGCAGGTTTGTGAAAAATTCTATAACAGAACAAATCCTAACAAAGTTTGGAATGATACACTCTTAGCAAAAATTGTTCTATGTAGTACCAAAAAAGGGTTCTTTGGCTTGTAACAATAGTGGGAAGCTTTTTGGTGCTATATAGAACCCTTTTTGAAAAATGTTCTGTATAGAACCATCTACAGCAAGTTCTCCCAGTAGTATCCAACTGCAGACCTGCAGTACCACACTTTCAGACCCTCACTTTCCGACTCACACTCCTTAACGCTCCTTACAAGTACGCCTCTAGTGTTTCATTTCAGAATTACAGTCACACTTTCCTGCCCTGCTGAGAGAACTTTAATGTGACATTTTTGTTTTTTAGCACCAAAGTGTGTACAGTACATGGTAAGGCTGCTTTCAAGCGCAAGTGAGGTGAGAGTTTTGTATGAGGAGGATCTTGTTAACCTAGCGTGAGTGTTCAAGTGGTTTTTGTGACAGATAAAGAGAATACTGAGGATGAGAAATGGGTATTATTAGCTTGCTACTATATCAGTTTTGGCCTATTCTACTGATGTTTTGAACCCATACACTCTTAAAAAGGATGGATGAAGGTACTTCAAGGGTTCCGTTAGTAAAGGAAATGGTTCTATTTAGAACTGTGATCTCTATATATAACCATTTCATGCTTAAACAGTTCTTGGTGAAATGGTTCTTCAGATTGATATCTGAGGGTTTCTTAAACATTATGCAGTAATAGCAGAGCCTGTATGTATGTGACATCATATCCGGAGCTGAGAGTGGAAGGCTGATAGTTCAGCGCTGAGAGCTATACCCTTCTCCATTCTCCATGAATCTGAAGAACCATTTCATGGTACAAATAACCCTTTAATCATGCAAAGGTTCCTTTTGAATTTTACCCGATTTTCTCCCCAATTTAGTCGTCTCCAATTCCACCCGCTAGTTAGGACTCCCCCAATCACACAATACTGTCAACACCAGGAGGGTGAAGGCTAACACAGGCTTCCTCCGAGACCTGTGAAGCCAGCCACTGCTTCTTTTCGAACTGCCACTCACGCAACGTCACTGGACAGCCGAACGCGCTCGGAGGAAAGCGCCAACCGCCAGATCTGTTACGTCAGCTAACAGACGCCTGCGCTGACTAGCATCGCGCTGAGTGATGGGGGGAGAAGGAGGGGCCATCCTACCCACCCAGAGAGAGCGAGGCCAATTATGCTCTCTAGGACTCCCGGCCACGGATGGCTGTAGCATCACCAGGGATCAAACTCACGATCTCCTGATGATAGGGCCAACGCTTAGATGGTTGCGCCACTCGGGAGCCTATACAAAGGGTTCTTTGAGTGTTCATGGTTCTATATAGAGCCATTTTCTTTACTAAACAACCCTTCCCTTGAAGAACCCTCTTTTTTTGAGAGTATTGTTTATTACAACATACCACATCAGTGTTACTGCAGTGCTGAGAATGATCCACCACCCAAATAGTACCTGCTCTGTGAGGGTCCATGGGGGTCCTGACCACTGAAGAATAGGGTAAAAGGGGGCTAACAAAGTATGCAGAGAAGCAGATGGACTACAGTCTGTAATTGTAGAACTACAAAATGCACCTATATAGTAAGTGGAGCTGATAAAATGGACAATGAGCGTAGAAACAAGGAGGTGGTCATAATGTTATGCTTGATGGTGTATTATCTCATTGTTAGGAAATCCTAAAATACTCAGTCAAAGATGATAATCAATCCTGTCTGATACCAAGCAATTAATGACACATGCACAGCCGTTAGACATAAATACCAAACAGAACATAAGTGAGACGTAAAGATTGCAATTGACACCCCTGCAAACTTACACAACGTGGATCACACAATACAGTTCAGCAGTGTTCGCTATATCAGCAGGATAACTTTGAAAATTGCCTTTGGCACGCCTTAGCTGGTTGTGACTGGTAAGCTAACTTGTTAGCAACCAATTAGCTTATTGATGTATTGTGATCTGCAGGGCTCAGAAATGAAGCATTTTGTCTTTTGATCATTTTATATCTGCATACACAATCTTGCACCATAAATAAATGGAACACCATCATGCTAGTAAATGTTATTAAGCTTGTTATGCTACCTGTCACAGTTGCCGATCGAGGGAGACACAATTCTATGGTTTCGTCATGGTTATTAGACTCTGAGGGCTAAAGTTGATATCTAGTCTTTTTCATGCACCTATCTGCTGATAAGAAACCTAAACATTTTTGAAATATAGATATTGGGAGTAGATTTGCCTGGATTAGCTTTACAGAGAAATGTTACATCTAATTGTGTAGGATAACAAATGCAGTAAAATGCAGACATTTTAGCACAGTAGCCCAGCATCACCATCCTGTTCTTCTGGAGCACAATACAAGCTGTGTTTTATCATATTTATATCTCATTTTTTATTCAAGCTTTGCTGGATGATTAATATAAGGCTCAAGTTTAGTATCATACAAATATTTTTAAGATTTTATCCACTGTCTCCTTCGACTTTAACTAAAGAGTTTATGCACAAACCTAAGTTTAAACTTGCCCAAAACCAGTGCAATCCAGTCCAGCTGTGTTGGGAGTGAGAAAACACTGAATTTTGCAGAGCAGGGCATTTCCAGAACCAGGGTTGGGAACCACTGACATAGCTCAACACAAGTGGATGCTTGCAGCACAAGGAGAGGAGGGGATTGTGAGGAGCACACTTTGCCTCGGTTGGGTTAGCTTCAGTGATCTTTACAGCCGTGGAAACTTTGTAATGCAAAACTTAATTTTTTTATTTATTTATTTATTTATTTTATTTTTTATTTTTTTTGTGCTTACACAAATTTTATATGTGACTAATTTGTCTGCCTATAAGCTTTGGTTTAAAATTGTGACTGTGGTGTATCGCTGTTGTCTTTGGTTGTTGTTAACATTGTAGCCTTTATCTTGCTAACTAGCAAGCCAGCAGAGTAATGTAACAGATGGAGTAGTTTGCTACCTAAAACAATCTAAACATAACAAATTGACGGTTATTAATTTGGAAATATTAAGTATTAAAGTCATTTATTGCTTACAAACAGCTTTGTCCACCATCTTATTAAGTTCAAAAGGGGAAATTCGTCAGATCGCAGTGACTTCTTGGCAAGTTCTGTTGCAGAAATCGACACTTGTGTTCACTCTGTCCTTCGCCTGTCCGAAAGCTCATCTGATACACTTTCCTCTAAGCTAATAAGGTAAAGAAATGGCCCTTAAGATAATGCTGGGGATTCCCCAGCAGGAGAAATGGTGAGGCTTAGCCACATGGACATGGGCTTTTTCGGTGCTGCGTAAGACACCAATTTTCTCCTTCTAGTGTCTTTTATTGCATTACACACTTTTGACTGCTCATTTCTGGCCTGTCTCCACTAAATTCGTTGTAGTTTTACGGTGCGGTAGATTATATTACTGTAAGGAGAACGTGGCCAATATTTGCTCATGTTGGGGTTGCACCTAGCCAGCAAGCACCTCAATCTCCTCTGCTTTGAAGTGTTCTTGGCGCTGCCTCGAGTGATCCATTTTGCACTGAGCACAGCTGTTTAAATCTACAAGACAAGGAATGTGATTGGCTGAGAAGATTCTCACTGCATACTCCTTTCCACGTCAACTAACGGTTTACACACAGAGTGGATGAACATGGCTGTGCAAAGAATAGCCCGTGCCTTTTGGATATGCCCTCATGTAGCAGCGCTTGACGTAGGCGGTTACGTGCCGCCTTAGGAAAATAGGGCCTTCATTGTGAAGCATCCCGGTTTTATAATTGCATACAGTTCTACACAATTGTGGTGGTCATCATCAATATCACATGAAGCTGGTTAGTTGCAAATTGGCCTGCATTGACCTTTCAAGCAGACCACAGAGACATCAGTGCTTCTGTGCCTCAGCACCCTGCAGCTCCACAGATTTTGATGTACTTGACAGCGGCGCCTTGGTTTCTTTAAGCCCGAAGTGTTCATTAGTAGTAGAAGACGAGGCATGACTTTCCCAATACCAACACCAGTGATTACCATTAATAGGTTTATTCATTTCTCCTTTCCCACAGCTGTGCTCAGATAACAGGCTATGATTGTGTTTTCCCAGGTTAATAATCTTTTTCCCATGTTAATTTATTGAACATCATCAAATCAGTGCATTTAGTTCCTGGCTTGAGATAATCTGCTGCAAAGACAAACATACAAGCATGGTCCAAAAACATCACAGTTCATTCATTCATTAAATTAAACCACAAGTCACACCTACTCATAAGAAGGGTTTACTTTATTTCATATTTTACAGTAATAGTTGAGAAATAAAAACTATGAAACATATGTAATTATACAGTGACCCAAAAGATTAAATCAAGATGTTAATGCAGCTTTGCTTGTTCTTTGCATCATGTCAAACAGCTTCTTATGGAGCCTTCTAGGATGCTATTGACGATGTTTAAAAAATAGCTATGTCTTGAAGCTGGATGCAGCGAAAGAAGGTTGCGTTTCTCAGCCGTTACGTCACTGAGGGCTGTCCCGTTTTATAGAATCTTTCGAAGGCGGCCAAGAAATGCGTCCTTCATTTGGGAGAAATCGCAGTTGATGCGTCTTTCATGCACAGCTCAAAACAATTTGAAAAACAGCAGCACCAGAATGTAGACATTAACGCTTAGCACTGTTTTTGCTGGCCCGTGAGGCTGGTGTTAGAAAGCAGACGTTGGTTTTTCTATATATTGTTTAGTTTTGTTTTTACTATTTTGCATAGTAAAAAAATTCAGATTTACTCTACTTGTTTCTTATTAAAAAGTGAAGGGGCACCCCAGGACAATAAGCCACAATTAACCTACAAAAAGAGGTCTACTTAAGCATCTAAAATGGTTTTATGGTTATAATTGTACTGAAACGGCCCAAAAAATTTAATTACACCATTTGTATATATTTTTTGCCATACCACCTACTACTGTGTTATAGAGACACTTTTTCAGTGTTTAGTACCTCTGAAAGCCACTTTGCAGGAAATGACTACACAAAATGACTAATATTTTGCCTAAAGCCTGAGACATTGTTTTTGAGTTGTTTTGCAATAAGCCTTTGGCCGAAAGTATGTTTTAAAATACATGCATAGTGAAGAGGTACATACAAGGCGAAAAAAAAGAAAACATATTTTTTCCAATTTACCTCTATTTACCATTCTTATAATTGCATATACCAAATAAGATGCATGTAGGTTCACTGGTTGTTTGGATAGTAAAAAAATGGCTGTATTAGATATTTTGACCCCGTGTCCCTTTCACCACCGTTCTAAAAACATCCAAGCCATTAAAGCACTCTGAATGACTTTATTTACATCTCAGCTGAACCACGTAGAAATTTTGAAAAATCAGTGGACTTCCCCTTTAGGCTTTATTTGTGCTGGATTAGTTGTACCAGAGGAGGTTATTTGTAAGGGATTTTACTGGTCAATATAATTAAAATGAAATGGGAACAAACAAACCACAAAAACTAAGTTCCAGTTCATACCTGATAGAGGTGGGCTAGTAAAGGGAGCTCCTTAAACAGATGCTGACCACAAAGACAGAAATCGCTCTGCTCTGTGTATTTTCTTTCTCCTTCTAGTTAGCCCTTTACCAAAAATACTTTAGGTTACAGGAACCCTTCTCTGAACTTGAGGAACTGAATTGAGCTGCGTCAAGCTTCATTTATTCTTGTTATTTATTCAGCACAACAGTTTTACAGTAAAGCTACAGCATGACAAATTACAGTATTACAGTAAAACTAGGTCAGATTGAACAGGGCTTTACAAACAACTTTCAGGCATTTAAGCATAAGCTTTTAGATCATCAGCTTGTCTTTAAAGGGAATTCCACAGATTTTTCTAAATTTCTGCATAAAAGTTTGGATAGATATGTGGAAGAAAAAAAAGTTTTTGAGGACTGTTTTGCCTTACAGATGTATATACCCTGTAACAGTGTTTCAGACATCAGGCAACGTATTCATAATCATTTAATGTAGTACGTTTCTGATGTAGACGTCTGGTTCCTAGTTTATCTATCACAAATCATTTCACACCAAACCACCCTGAATGACTTTGTTTATATGTTAACCAGTTAAGTTTGCAGAAATTTTGAAAAATCAATAGAATTCCCTTTTAAGATTCTAAAATTCAGATATGTATTTGGATGCATCCAAACTGTGCTGGAGGTTTTGGACGTGAGTAAAAAAACATTGACTGCTGTGTGAATGTGATCGTAATTTCTCCTCTCTCTCCCCCTCTGTGTGGCTCAGGGTCGGCTGCAGGAGTGTCTGAAGGAGAGGGCTGAGCTGTTACAGACTCTCGAGGCGGCTGAGAGAAGCCGGGAACGGGAGCGGGAGCGTGCGGACAGGGCCAGAGATGCCTGGGAGAAGAAGCAAAGGGAGCTGGAGCGGGAAATCTCCGAACTGCAGGAGGAGCTCAGGCAGACCAGAGAACAAGTGGAGGAGATGAAAAAGAAGCAGGAGGTACCAAATTCTAGGCCTGCAGTGATTCGTCAACAAAGTTAATGAAGTTGATTATAGAAAAACGTGCAGAACAGTGAAATGACACGTCATTTACTTAATAATGATCTCAGTAATGTTCATATGATATGCAATCATTCTGGCAGATTGCAGTTATAGCAGCAGAAAAAAGAGAGGAACTGAAGACAGGATCAGCCAATGAGTGAATTGAATAATTTATGAATGGGCTGTAAAATGCCGTATAATAAATCACAGAAAAATGTCATTGTGTAAGGTGAGTATGCCGAAACATGTTAGAGGTACCAAGTTTGATTCGTGATACAGAGGAACGGTAAATTATTTCGGTAAAACTAAGGTTGGCCAGTCTTTAAGCTTTATGGATCTTTCTACTGACCTGAGTTGAAAACACATGTTGGACTTTTAACTGACTTGGACGTTGGACTTTTGCTTTGAGAGACACTAAACCTTAATTATGTTTATTTTATTAAAATAAATGATTGAAACATTCCATTTTCTCACTACCAAAACAGTTATAACACTGCTGTAACCTAACCAAAAGTTTTAGCGCAGAACTAAAAAAAACACTAGGTTGACTAGCAAACACAGCTTTGAACAGTTGTACACATATAAAGTCATTATATTTTAATTTAAACACAGAAAAAGTTTTACTTTATTGCAGAAAATGTATTTGATTTTCAGACTTTGGGACACATTTACTTAAAAATGGGATCTAACTGTGGCCATGAGGGACAGGGATACAGTCTCACTTCCTGCAACTAAAATGCAGGGGTTTGGCTAAAACAAAGCTCCACCTGGGGACTAAAAAAAAAAGTCTTATTAGACAATTTTCTGTCTGGTCTTTTGTTTCCAACCAAAGGCTAACAGTGAAATAAGAGAATTACTGCTGTACTTGCAGAGTTTTAGGACAACCTGCATGATAATTCTGTCAAATAAAGATGAGCTAAAAATTGCAGAAATTTATTGTTTACTTGCCATAAATCATTTGTTTTTCTCTGAAGACTTAGAAGGCCCTGAGGGTTTTACTGCAAGTTGCAAGATGTATAAATATGATTAGATATGCTATGTTGTCCATTTTGTGCAGCTCAAGTCTCTCATTTAAAACTGATGGTAGCAAAATATTCCAGTCATATCGTGACTGACCTGCTGTCTCTCTCTTCTCTCAGGAGATGGAGGCTCTGAGTGAGGCTCTGCAGGAGGAGAAGCAGGCCCTGCTGGCTAAGAAAGCTGCTGGCGAGGAGAGGATCAGCCAGCTGGAAGAAGACATCAGGGTGCTGACCCAGAAAGGCCTGGAGAGAGAGACCGACCTAGAGAGGTCAGACTGTTTTATGCATCTGTCGAGCTTTTAGATACACTGCCCTTCAAAAGTTTCTTTTACAGTTTTCTGGATAATTGTTGATTTTTCCTTGTTACTTTTCAGTTACAAAAAAAACTGCAAAGGTTTTCCTTTTAGGTAAATTAATGCTTTGAGTATCATTTACAATACTAAGCTTTTTCCCTCTGTCAAGTTATTGCACAGCGACAAAGAAAACAGGCTTATTTATTGAAAACATTTTTTAAAGACAGTAAGTTTTACCGCGTGCCAGCGGCTAATAATAAACTAATGTGCACACTAGGTTCTGTTTCTTTTCCTGCTTATTTGCCAGCTATCTCTGAATGTGATTGTTGTCTCCCCCTGCAGGATGAAGGAGCGAGCCAAGAAAGCAGCAGCTCAAAAGAAGGAAGAGGAGAGTGAACGCAAGAGCCTTAAGGTACATAATGCAAGCACAGAGATTTAAGGTATATGATGTATACATCCTTAAGAGTACATAATATATAAAGCAGTTAAACCTACATGTCGTATCTGAAATACACTGTGTACACAAGCCCTTAATGTACATGTACATTTACATGTATGTGCTCAACAAACACCCTTATCTTGAGCAACTTATAAACTGTGCAAAGAGTGAAAGCTGAACGTATCATCAGGGTCTGCAAGGATTTATGGCCTAAAAGACAACAACCCTATCAAAGCTTGATCTAGTTCAGTAAATACAAACGTAGAAGGCAAATGATAAATGCAGTTTTTTATGTACTGAGACACTTAGTGTATATACATACATTAAACACAGTCACACAGATGATTAAGAAGGTAAACCTGTTACTGAGTATGAACATGCTTGTTGTGTTGTGTTAGCTGAAGCTGGAGCAGACGGAGAAGGAGCTGCACAGTCTGTCTACGGAGTTCCAGAGTCTGAGGAGCTCACTGGCCCAGAGAGACACACATGCACTACAGCTGCGAGACACCATCACCACCCTCACTCACAAACTCAACATTGCACACAGGAAAGAGGTGTGTCTCACAACCCTGAACCTTAATTATGTTTCTTTTATTAAAATAAATGATTGAACGTTCCATTTTGTCACTGCCGAAACAACCGTAGCACCACCAAAACCTTTCAAAATGTTTCAGTAGTGACTGTTTTAGCTATTTTTGTGCAGAACACAAAAATGCTAGCCAGTATATGACTAGCAAACACAGCTTTAAACACAGAAAAATCATACTTTTTATTAAAACAGTTGTGACCATTTGTATTGTTACGCACTTATTTTCAGACTTTGGGACATATTCGTATGAAAACAATGGGATCCAACTGTTCACCATGTGACCAAGAGGGTGGCAGTCTCACTAGAATGCAGGGGTGTGGCTAAAATAAGTTTTCGCTTATGAAAACAAAAAAATAAACTCATGATAAATCTACGTCTTTCAGCTCCACTTCAACAGAAACCAAAAACATCTTTGAAAAAAAATTGGAAAAATGACAAAAAATATAAGTATTATTTTTATAAGTTGATGTTTAGGGGTTTATGGTTTGGGACAGACATCTCTAAATAGAAAGTACCCTATAAATGATGAATTTGTTTATATTTAGTTCATTAATATGTCTATTAATGTTTTGGGTTTAAATGGATCATAACATAACCCTTTTAAATGGCAATGTTTTGACTGTTATTTATTTTAAATAGATTTTTTTTTACTGTGTGGCCACAGTTTTGGTAGGGTGGTCTTTATAGTGGCCCTTATTCATCAAAGTTGCATGTGACCGATCTGATATTAAAATTAGCGCATGGTAGTGAAGGTTTTGTTATTTTTCAGTTTGTTATGGCATATCTGTACAATCAAACTCACAAGTGGTAGGACTTGTGTAAATTTGAGCGTAGTTTAACAACCTGAAAAAATGCTTAATCTGCATTTAACTAACCAAAACAATCAATACATCAATATAATTTGTAATATTGTTAATAAGAATGAAAATAGAAAATAACAATAATACTAATAATTTGTGCACATGGCAATCCAGCCAAAAATATATGTACTTATTTTACATGGGTAAAAAACAAATTCTGCAACTGTTCCATGTTCCATTTAAAGACATATTCAATGTGCTATTGTTTTAAACTACTGACACAGCCCAGATAATAACAAATGCTAAGAACAGTTAGTGTAGAATCCATCATGTATGCGCTGTCATTGACCTTAAAACTTTTTTAAAGAGATTCATGACTAACCACGTCCCACATAAAACTGAACAAATAGCTCAACAGAATGAAAACCTAATAAGAGGAAAAAACCTCAAGAGTCTTCTTAACACAATAGTAATATAAAATAAAATACATGTACAAAATATACAAAATACATATACAAAAAATTACTTATGTAATTTCCAATGAAAATGCCCATTAAAGTTAAAGTTATTCTTTTTTCAACCTACAGTACAGTGCAAAAGTCTAGGGCACCTAAGCTCATTATTTAAATGTTATCTTGGCAGTACGTGTGTTTTTGCTTGCACAAACAGTATATAAAACGAGAATAAATGCAAATCAACACACACACATTTTCTAAGCCGCTTATCCTTCTGGGTTGCGGGGGGAGCTGGAGCCTATCCCAGCGGTCATTGGGTGGAAGGCAGGAAACACCTGGACAGGTCGGCAGTCCATCGCAGGGCTGCAAATAAACAAATACAATAAAAAGAAGGGGAAAAAAGTGTGGAAATCTTGTGAGCTGGTTTGAATAACAAAGTTTGATTCCAATTTTTTCCTCAACACCCCCAACCGTCACATGGGTTTGTTACATTCCATCATCAGCACCTGTTTTGAAAGAAGAGTTGTTTAGCCAAACTAGATGTTGGGTGATAACTATGAATAATAATACTGGGCTTCCCCAAGGACAGGAATGGAGATGGTTAGATGTGTACACAGTGACATACATAACATCACTACTTACTGCATCAATGTTATTTGTGTTTATTGTAGTGTAAATGTTTTTTTGTTTTTTTAATCAATAATAAATGCTTACTCACTAGATAAATAGTTTTTTAAGTCTAATTGTCAAATGCCTAAAACATTTGTGCAATACTGTATATTTAACAGATGATTACACCAACTTTTTCTAATTTTTCAGTCGTTGTTATTTCCACATTACGGCTTCCATTCTTTTTCAGGAGACTTGCTTTCAGTCCAATCTACAGGGACATTTTTCTACACCTCCAAAGTTCAGTCTTAGAAGTTGGTTACATTTTCTGCTTGTCACAATCCAAACATTCAAAAATCAGTTTTAAGTGCTGTTTATCTGATGGTGACAGTTTTGGTGGTCTAGGAGGTCTTGCATGGCTGTTAGGAGTTCCATATTCTCTACATCTTTTAATATATATTTTTTTAATCCATTTGTTCACTGATTTTACTTCAAGTAGGTTATATTATATCTAATCTCTTCTGAAATATCTCCTAAAAACTGAATAACTTAACTGAATAAGCTGTTGTTTTTAGTGGAAATTAAAAGAATAAAGTGGTCTCTGACTTTTAGGCAGTACTGTGTATATATAATATGTATTATACAGTATATATGATAAAAGCATGTGTGTGTCCTAACACAGTGTATGTATATGTGCTGCAGGCGGCGAATGAGGTGGCTCTGGCAGATCTTCGGGGTGTGCAGGAGCGGCTGGGTGCTAGTGAGCGCTGTGTGGAGACTCTGAGGGGAGAGCTGCGGGACATGACCTCTCAGAGGGACAGCGCTCAGGCAGAGCTGCACCAGGCCAGGTTGCAGGCGGCTCAGCTCACTCTGCAGCTCGCAGACACCAGTCTGGCCCTGCGCGAGGGCCGCGCCAGCTGGGCTCAGGAGAGAGAGAGCCTGCAGCACAGCGTTGAGGTGAGGGATGGGACAGGGGGCGCAGCTGGCAGGGATAGAGAGGCAGAGGGGGTGTGGACAGGGGTGGGTGGGGAGAAGAACTGCTAGATATCTGCTAAATAGCAATGATCCACACAATGTTTTTACAGCAGGTCTGTGAGTAAAAGTTTTTTTTATTTTTCTAATAAACGTTGTCTTTAACTACCTGTAATCTATTAGTTTCATGTATAAACATTCAAAATGCAGTGTTAATAGTTTGACACATAAGTATTTGCCAGGCTGTTTCAGACATAATATTGGAATACAGCATTTTTAATTATTAATTAATTGATTAATGATTTTTATGTGACACTGAGGGGGAAAAAAAAGTTAGGGTGCAAAAAAAAAAAACATTGTGTGTTGAATTGTCATAGCAAATGCAGTGAGGTTTTGGGTTGCATAACATAATAACAATAATATTAATAATGTATTTTTTAGAGCACTTTTATTAGTGGTGTGATGATCATTCATGGATTTCCTTGATTTTCCTTTTCTCTCATTGATCACCCACAGCAGCCACCGAGTTTTTTCACGAGCCCCAGCTTGTGTTAGATGCAGTCATATGCAAAATTTTTAGGTGTCCCTGGTCAAAGTACATGTTTTGTTGATTTTCTGAGTGAAAATAGGTTACACAACCTCTACAGAGAACACATATCTGCAGAAAAGTTTAATGCACAATTACTGTTTTTTGGTCGAATTAAACATATTGGGAAAAAATAAAACATAAAATGTGGCCTGTGTAAAAGTTACGGCACATTTTATATTGTATGTTTAATTTTCCACTATGTTAAATAAACACGACTTAATTGAAAAATGTCATATTTATGTGTGTTCTCTGTAAAGGATGTGCTTTCAACAAAACAAGTCATTTGTTCTGTTTCCTCGGTAAGAGGCATTCTGTGGCAGATCATTTTGATGCTGATATTTTTTGTGCTGTTGAGCTTGAACTGTTGATCCAAGTCACCGAATCGAATCGCAGGCAAATTGAATCATTCTTGATTTACAAAAATAGCTTTTGAATTGAATCAGAAACCAATGACACATACATACATGTTATAGCTTAAAGTGCTTCACAATGAAGTAGTAAGGATAAAATTGAAGCAAAAACACAGAAATTAAAATTAAAAATAAAACTGGAAGTATCAAAAAAATGCAAAATACAATTCAGTAAAATAGACAACAAAATAAGTTAAGAATAAAGTTATATACAGTATACAAAATAAATGAACAAATAAGCAATACATTAAAAAAAAACGTTGCCTTAGACATTTTAAATAAAAGCTAAATTACAAAGATGTTTTTAGTTGTTTCTTAAAAGTGTTTTCTGAACATGACGTATAGTAACAGTAAGAGGCCTCTTCACTGTTTCTGTAATTTATGCAGGATATTTGCTGTTCTAAAAGACACAAGTAACCACTGCAGTTCTTTTAACAATGAGGATATCCACTCTCAGAAATATGAAACTGTCACTGGGGCAGTACCCCTCTTGTCACTGGGGTGGTACCCTCGAGGGTACATCTCAGTACCTTTATTCAGGGAACATAATTGTACCATATTCCACTGAAATTATATTGTCTAAGTTGTATTGACTCCACACACCCCGTCTCGTCTCCAGGCTTTTATTTTATTGTTCTGTTTTAAAACATTAGATTATAACAAGATACAAATATGTACTTTTTCAATGGGAAAAACTTCTATAAGGTACACAATTCGACCTTAAAACCACCGTTGTACCATTGAGCGTACGTTTACATTGTTTGTACCTTGATGAACAAAAAATGTACCTGCACAGAACCTTTATTTCTAACAGTGCTGTCTTTTTTTTATTTCCATTTGGCTCCGTTCTGCTGAATTTTGTACAGGTTATAGAGGATGTATTGTTTTCTTGTTTTCTAAAGACCCAAATCCTACATTTTATTTATTTATTTATTTATTTATTTATTATTTATTTATTTTTCCCCCCTTGAGGCACACTTATAACATTTGTGTGGTTTTATCTACCAAAAATTTTCATTCATTTGTACATGGTCATTTTTCACCCTCTCTATATTCCTTAACATTAATCGGCTGTTTTTAGTACTGTGACTGACATTTGTAAATGAGCTAACTGCCCTGTGTTGTGGCTCATTCAAGAAACAGTCTGGGCTGAAACACTCTATAACTTCAGTGTGAACAGGCAGGGCTAAACTGCTGTAGGCTGAAAAGGTGTATATATGTAAAGTAGTTGGTTCTTGCGACATCACAAACAGTGAATTCAAAATGATCTGTTTTTGTAGCTTAGTTTCCATATATGGATTTAACAATGTTTACATATTACTTCAATCTCCTTTATTTTGAAAAAAAATGAAAACAATAACATACATTTTCCACAGCCCCATAACATATCCCATTCCACAGCCATGACGATTATATAATAACGACAGCAGAGGTAACTAAAGTACCAGCAGATTTTCAGGCTCAGTGAGGTGACAGTGCGTTGTGTTCTCAGATGGAAAGGGTGCGTTTAGACAGGCTGAACGATGAGATCCAGCAGAAGGAGGAGCTGCTGCAGGAGGAGAGGATGGAGAGGGAGAAGGCAGAGGTGGAGCTCGGACGAGAGAAAGACTGCAACCGAGTAAGTGAGCACATGTTGCACATTTTTGCTCCATGCTGCTGGATCACTCATGTGGAGGATAAAGCATGAAATCAGGGAAGACAAGCAATATTACTGACGACAGATGCGTGACCTTAGACTTAAACCCCGTCCACATGTAAACGAAAAACTGCTTTCCCTGTGAACGAGTAAAAGATATCTTTTTGAAAATGCCGACATCACTGCATCAACTTGGTCATGGTTGTTATTGGTTAGCATCTGTGTGGTGGATTTTGTCAGGTCTGATTACATATTTACAGTGTGCAGTTTGTTATCTTGTTTGGAACATGCCGTCACGCCCTCTTTGAACTTTGGGCACCATATTTCAGGCAGTACACTTTCTTGCAATGTTCTTATATGAAATTCTGATGTATTGCCTCCACCTACTGAACTGCTATGCCCCAGTAAACATTTTCAGATGCTGGAGAGACTTTCTTTTAGTGTACATTAGGTTTTATTGTTTAAGCAGAATGAAAAAATGTGTTTTGTGTAGAGGCGATAGTGATGCGTTAACACAAAACATTTTTCAAATGTCTTCAACACATTAGTTTGACTATCCATGTTTCCAACTTGAAGCCCAGCTGCTTGCGTGTTGTACATTGCTATGATAGAATACGTGACTGTAGCCCTTTCGTTCAAACACAGCTTTTAAATGGTAAGATCCATTAATGTCTCTCTCAATAAAGCCAAAGTTATTTCCAGCAACTGCCATGCTCTGATTTTGTTGATCACCGAAGTATATCTGAAGTTTCATTTACAAGCAAAACACAGGGCTGATGCTGGCAATGCTAGTAATAACGATAAAGTTGGCACCCGAGGACGCTTTGGCATTGTACTGTTACGACCTCATTGGTTTAGGGGATTCTAAAAGAGGTCGTACATAAAAAATAGGCCAAACGCCAACCCAACCACCAGACCAAACACCATGAACCCAGATAAGATAGCGAAATGTCAGCATGTATTCCTTTCATCAGTCACATCTGAATTGCCATTCCTTAAAGGCAACATAACAAGATAAAAGAGAGAACTTTATTTACATTAGCCATCTATTAGATGCAGTATAGGAAGATATAATAAAAGGAGATAAAGCTAATGCCCAAAACCAGCTAGAAACAAAATCAACTAACCTACAATGAAAAGAAAGATACAAACAACTACCCTGTCTCTCTGAACCAAACCACAAGAAAATGGTAGCAAACAAAACAGTGCCGCTCACCCCCGACTATAGAGAACAAGAGTTACATGATTCATTACAAGAAACATCATGGCTGACTAACACAAGCTAAACCAAGGTGCTGGGTTTGATCTGGTAGATGGGAGAGCAGATGACACAGACGCAACAACCGAAGCAACCAAGCACCATCTTGCTTTCCCAGGCCCTTTTATAGCTTGAGCGCCCCCTGCTGCAGCCAATCAGAAGTCTCTAAGTGCAGGTCCTAGTAAAAAAGACAGGTGGAACACGAAGACAAGAGGGCAAGGCAGCAAACTCAGGTATATGCACCCTAAGGGTCGTAACAGTACTGTGAATAAATCAACCAGCAGTAAACTAACAACAGCAATAGCAAAGTGGAAGGTGCAGTAGCACCAGCAATAGCAAAGGGGCTCCAGTTCCCCTCGAAACAGGACACAACAAAGCAGAGTGTTGCTCTCACTATGTGATGTTGATGAAAATTGAAAGTGGCGTTCACCATATTTTCTTTTTCACCCTGTGTTAATTGTGATTTTTCATGTTCAGGTTCATGTGAACCCAGCAAATATGAAAATACTGTAGTTAAGAATAACAAAATTCACTGCCTTGCGTTGAAAAATCTTTTCTTTCGGGTCCAATTTGAGCAAGTAGACAGAAGAGATTAACTACAAAGAATAATGTGATTTATCGTGATTAATTATTTTGATCGCTTGACGGTAGGGATGCCATTTCTTTCAACAGATAACCAACGATCATTAGTAGAGCCATTCCGATATAGGATTTTTAAGATCGATACCAATTTCAATATTTGAGGATTCAAAAATTCGGATATATCCGATATATTGGCCCTCACCAAGATAACGTGAAATAATGCATTTTAAAAATAAACTTGCAACTTTGGGATTTCACACACAACATGAAATTGAATGATTAGTCATGTTATTGTTTAGAGAATTTAATGATGAACTGGATAACAGTGGGAAGTGTCTGCACATGGCATGTTACTCATAACTATACCAGAACTTATTTTTGAGAAATGAATAACATCTTACAGCATATCAGTGCACTCTGAGCTCTCACAAAATTGTGCCATTACAGCATACATACTACAGAGAAGCTAGATAACTGTGTTTGGCTACCAACCCACGTTAGGTACTTGTTCAGGTCACGTTTATTTACATGTCCCCTCTGTCGCCAGTTTCTTGGTTTTAATTTTCTCGTTTCACCTTAAATGGAGCAGCAGTTACATTCTGGCACCTCATTTAGACAGAATAAGTTAAACGCCATAGTTTAACTTCTAACTATAGCACTGAATAACGTTAGTTGTTTTTCCACTGAGAAAAACAGCATTAAGTAACTTTGTGGTTAACCTAATGTAGCAGTGAACAGTGTTATGAGCTTCTATAAGCGTTGTTGCCAGAGAATTTTTGGAAGTGATGAACTTGGGAGAAAACATAGGACCATTGTTTGTTTACAACAGCTACACTAGAACTGCCACACTGTTTCATAGATAAATCTATTATCAAGTTTGTTAACAGCTTAGCCTAAACCACTCAACTACTAATGTTTGCCTGACAGTACCAGCTTTCATGCTACTGCAGTAAAAGCAGGCATGGCTGGCATGCATGCTGCCAGGCTTATTTAGGCTAAAAGGAGAAGCGATGGGGATATTTTTATTATTTTTAGGTAATGTATTTCACATGACAAATATCAACTTACCATGAAAGCTGATAACCTCTTTCATGTGGTGCTCAACTTTGCTTGGGTCAGCTGATTGTGATTTGTGGCATTCCAGACACGTGTGCTGCAGGGACGTTGCAGAGCGCCCACTATTGGACAAACTGTGCAACAACACATTTAAAACGTGGTTGATGGATCTGTCTCCCGCATCTCCGCCTCTTAATGGTCATTTATCGGCCATTATGAATGCCAATACCAATTTATCTGCAACTAGCTCGTATTGGCCAATAAATTCGGCACGTCTAAAATCATGTACATGACCCATGAAAGCATCAAACACAGGAGTGCGTTTTATGTAAACAAGGCTTTAGTCTTTATTGAAAGGATTAACGCAGCATAATGTAATGTAGTCATCGTACTTACTATTACTACGTTATTAGCGCAAGTTGACAGGCTCATATGCATAGTTTCAACAACAATCGGTAGTTTGCAGCTTTTAAACTTGTTTCTTTAAGTTGACAAAAAAGACTACCTGTTAGCTAATAAACACATTTGTAGGCAATAGTTTAATACTATTCTCAACAGATGCAATATCACATTTAAATAAAGAATCAGCTGGAGCCTTACTTAACACTCCTGATCATTTTTCTTGAGAATTGGCCAAAATATCCAGACGAGTCAGTCTGCTGTGCAGATTTTTGTCCGATATGCATGAGCAGCGTCTGCCCAAAGTTCCTTGCCTCAGCAGCTCTTGAAAGCCATCTCTGTCTACCAAGATATGCAGCATATTTTTATTTCTTGTCATCATTTTACACCCCGGATGTGGGATTTCCTTGCACCGCTGTGCATCACACTTTTTTTCCCTGAAACCGTGGACAAAACAGTGGGCTGTCTGTCTTTGGAACTTTAATACAGCATTACAGTTTACATCTGACCACATCATATGTGCATCTTCTTGCAGAAAGTGGTCTCACACAATGCTCTTTTCAGCTGCACACTTCATTGCTGAGCGATTGGGAGTAGATTGCAAATGACCATGTCTGGGTGTCAGGGTTGACGCTTGGCTAATGACTCAGATTCATAAAGCATAGATTTTCATCATGTCACTGATCTGCAGCTACCCTAAATTGTGTAAACTACACTTAGGATGATTAAATATTTGTGATATCCCTTTATCAATGGCTCTGGCACTACCAGTTAAAATTAAATTCAAACTCCTTAAAGCCCAGAATTGTGCATCACTGAGTAGGGCTGCTGGAACAGATGGCGCTCTTGCACAGTCATGCATACAATCCACAACTTATTGGAAATTAAATTAAAAACGAAAGCATTGGTGAAACATGTATTTATTGGTTAAAATTCCTAATCGACAGCCCTGATTTTCAGAGATATACGTATGGATGAGGCCTGAACTGTGCATATGTGTTCGCCTGTGTTCATGTGCAGGTGCAGCTAAGCGAGACGCGACGGGAGCTACAGGAGCTGAAAGCCAGTCTCAGGGTGGCTCAGAAGGAAAAGGAGCAGCTGCAGAATGAGAAACAGGCAAACTGCTTCACTCTACTGCTGCACTCAGCCAACACAGTCTGCATATACAAACACAGGCTCTGTGTAGTATATAGAGGAGTGTGCTGTTTCTTCAGTTACTAAACACATACAGCACACTCCTCTATACATTACTCAGAGCCTTCAGTTACTAAACACATACAGCACACTCCTCTATACATTACTCAGAGCCTTCAGTTACTAAACACATACAGCACACTCCTCTATACATTACTCAGAGCCTTCAGTTACTAAACACACACAGCACACCCCTCTATACACTACACAGAGCCTTCAGTTACTAAGCCCACACAGCACACCCCTCTATACACTACACAGAGCCTTCAGTTACTAAGCCCACACAGCACACCCCTCTATACACTACACAGAGCCTTCAGTTACTAAGCCCACACAGCACACCCCTCTATACACTACACTGTATTCTGGTGCAGTCTAGAATAAACCCACTTGATCTTCCAAGGAAAAGAACATAAAGGTTTAATGTACAGTACATAAAAGATCATAAAAAAGCAAAAAGTACACAGAATGCTTTTCTCTCATAAAAGGAACAAAGGCATGAACCATTCAAACACAAACAGCATCAGTGAGGGTGAAACATGTCTGGTGTTATATTACGATAGTGACTCTGTCTTTAAGGTCAGGGCAAAGAAAGTGTCAACAGCTCTTTAATGTCACGTGCATCTCCTTGACCTTGTCTGCGCATGCATGTGTAGGAGGTGATTGAGTACATCCGGCAGCTGGAGCAGAGACTGGAGGCGCTGAGTGAATCCAAATGGAGTGCAACTGCCCTGCTGCAGAGCAGTGAGTAACTGTTCACCCTGTAATATTAGAGTCATGCAACGTGATTCTGCACAGCCTCACAAAGGACACCAGTCAGTGTGGTGCAGCACAGCAAAGCACCACTGCACAGTGTCACACAGCACACTCGAACTCAACGCCAGACTGTTTAACTCAACACATCTGCTTAACTCAGTGACCTGAAAGTGCATGCATATGGGTATTTTGTTTTCCATGATATATCACTGTCACGAGTAACAAATCTGGTTGAAAATTCATTTATTAAAGTCAACCTGAAATCAGAATTGACCTTTTTAGACCTTTTTAGCTTGTTAGTTCATGTCCTTGGCCATATCAGGCATGATTCATCACATCATGTAATTTAAAAGCCAAAATTCTTGTCTTTCATCCAATTGTAATGACTTGTTGCCTTTAAAATGTAAAAATGTAAAATAATATTAACCAATAATTCCATACTTTTCTTTCTTTAACCTTTCACTTCTACCTGTCATTAAGCGAAAATGCTTAACTAGCTCAGAGACCGTGTTAGTTCAAATCATAAATATAGGGCAGTTCCCTATAGAGGAAGTGTTATCTTATTTGCAATTAGAAAATCAACAAATGTATTAATTAAATTTGACCTATATATATACACACCAATGAGGCATAACATTATGACCACCTCCTTGTTTCTACGCTCATTGTCCATTTTATCAGCTCCACTTACTATATAGATGCACTTTGTAGTTCTATAATTAAAAACTGTAGTCCATCTGTTTCTCTGCATACTTTGTTAGCCCCCTTTTACCCTATTCTTCAGTGGTCAGGACCCAAATGGACCCTCAGAGGGCAGGTACTATTTGGGTGGTGGATCATTCTCAGCACTGTAGTAACACTGACATGGTGGTGGTGTGTTAGTGTGAGTGTTGTGTTGGTAAGAGTGGATCAGACACAGCAGTGCTGCTGGAGTTTGTAGTTCTACAATAGTACACCTATATAAATATTATTGACTGGCCACTGCATGTATTAAAATAGCAGAAGTTCATTAAAAGATACCTTTGCCTGTCAGATAAGGGGGAAGTTGTGCCCATAGTCCACTGGTTTCACTTTACCCTTATTCAACACTTCTGCAGTTTGAGCAGTGCTACAATGGGACGGCACATTTTTAAAATATTCATTATATCATATCAAAGAATGAAATATTCAGGAATGTTTTAGATTGTGCGCTGTACAGCAGTGATCATCACACATTTCTACAGTTTCATAACACTACTCATGAAATTTAATGGCCCCAAAAAGTAGTTGGATATTTGTGCCATCTTTGAAATGGATTAAGCTCTTTGGGCCAGAACGAGGTGGCTGGTGTGCTTCAGATCATTATCATTTGAGCAGTTTCTTTGAAGACTTCTGCAGGTTTGCATCCAAAAAGTCTGTACTCTACAGAATTCATGATCCCAGTGAAGAAAAACAGTGCCAGACTTTAATATTTCCGTCTCTGTGCTTTATTGTACTCTAAAGTACAGCCTATTTAGAATTATTCTCCAGGCTTTCTCCATACAAAGAGTCTACCTTTAGTTTGATGCTGTAAGCATTTTCTCTGAAACAAACATCATGTTAAACATTTTATGAAGTCACTTACAGTTTACCAGTGATGAAATGGTTAAACCATCCACATACCTCTGGGGCTACTGTATATCTGCACTTGGAAGACAGTGAATCCCACATGGCTGTGTGTGTTTGGCATGCAGGTCGTCCGGAAAGCCCCCTGACGGACTCGGAGGATGAGAATCCGGAGGCTCTGCAGGAGGCGCACTCCTCCAGGGCTCTTAGCCACTACGGTCTGTGTGAGCAGCCCCAGCCTGACCTCCTCTTGCCGGCCACTCCTCCTCCCTCCCCCCGACACCTCCACACCTCCCACGCAGTGGTCATCAGCCAGCCGGCTCCTCTCTGCTCTCCACACCAGCCCAACAATGACACACCCACGCACAGTTCTGAGTCGGTGAGGCTGGTTGACCAGTTATCTGTTGTCCTTTTTTTTTAATGACACATTTACTGTGCTGTTGATTTAATGTAGCAAAACATTAATCAAGGAATACTTTGTTGGAAAATCGAATGTACCTTTTTCCACTTTCCCCCAGTCTAGTGTGTGTGAGGTTAATGTAGCTAAGATGTAATGGAAGCTTATACTCCACCAATTATTGTACAAACCTCATGATAAATCACACATTTACCTCAAACTGTGTTGATTTGTTAAGTTGACGGTTGTGCCAAGGTTCCACAGCTGACCAATCAATATCAAGGATGCCTTCTTTCTGAGACACTCATCCAGCATTGAGGGAAAGATAGTTTTGGCTGTTATCAACTCCAGGAGCTGTAGGTTTTTACTAACCAACACAAAAAATGACCGCAATCTAAAGATGAAAAAAGAGTTTTCTCTTTATTATTACATACATCGATGAGCCAAAATCTTACCACCTGCCTAATATACTGTTGGTCGTCCACGTGCCGCCAAAAGAGCTCCAAACCACTGAGTCATGAACTCTACAAGAAGTTGCTCTCTGGTTTTGGCACAAAGACAACAGTACCAGATCCTTTAAGTCTTGTAAGCTGTGAGGTGGAGCCACTGCAAATCAGACCTGTTTCAACACATCTCACTGACGCTCAATTGGATTGAGATCTGGGGAATTCGGAGGCCAGCACAACACTTTAATCTTTATCATGTTCCAAAAAACTATTCCCAAACACCGTGTGCGGTGTGGCAGAACGCATTGTCCTGCTAAAAGAGGCAACTGACAGTAATGTTCTCAACGTTTCCCAGCAGAACGTTGCCCATAGCATCAGGCTCCCTCCACCAACTTGTGTTCTTCCTACAGATTGCTTCAAGATCCAGTTCCAATGCTTGCGTTACCATTGCAGTGCTTTCACCAGGAGTTAGCATGGGCTCTCTGACTGGTCTGCAGCTCCGCAACCCATAGGCGACACTTTGTGTTGTGACGCATTCCTCCCCTGGCATCATTAAAAAGGTGTAACTTAGTCCACTGTAGTTCTTCTGTGTGTTCGGACCAGATGGGATAGGCTTCGTGGTCCTCTCACGTTGATGAGCCTTGGGCGCCAAGCACCCATTTGCCGGTTCATGGTTTGGCCCTCCTCACCACTGCTGACTGGGTGCGCCCCACCAGCCTTGCCACTCCGACACCTGGCTGTAACGATCTGGCTGTTGCTCAGGTCTTCACACCTACCCATTTCTACTGCAGCCAACACGTCAACTGTGAGAACCGACTGTGGGGTTATCATCTAACATATCTCATATCTTTACATTTGCCGGTGTTACAAGATAATCAACATTATTTGCTCCATCTGTGAGCGGCTATGATGTTTGGCTCATCAGTGTATGCCAGTTTCAAAAACAGTATTGCTGACTCACATTTACCCACTTGTCAAGCATTAACCCGCCTACTATGACAAACTATGCATCTTCTTTATAGTGGTAATTCTGATTTCTGTCTGAACTTCAGATTTGAACCCCCTGATATGAGCATTTAATCCACTACACTAAATGCTATTATAGCGTCACTGACAGTAACTTTGCTTTTACCAGAAGGAAGCAGTGCCAATTGTGGATAAAGACAGAAAGGATATTTGGTAACCTGTTAGTCTAACAATAGGCTTAATACATGTTAACAATATTCATAATTAATGAAATATAAATACTTGGGTATTTGTGTATCAATACTGTTTGTAACTCAAACGTTGCAATGTTGTTTGGTAATCTCAAATAGACTCGTTTGTGTTTCTGATACTGTATGACATACTGTTATCTATAACAATAGACAAAAACACACTTTTCAGCTATGCAACATCACCTTTGCTGATTTTATAGACAACAGTAAACTAAAAGCAGGTGTTTTTTTTTGATTACTCAACAACTCACTGTGGTTTGAGGTAAGTATGTAGTGATTTAGACCTGCAGTTTGCACAATGCTAATGGTGGAGTGAAAGCTTCCACTGCTTGTTAGTGACAAAAGCTTTGAGACTGCACAACTCCTGCATGGGCGCAGACTAGATTATTCATTCAGAGGAGCTTATTATTGTTGTGTTTAATTAGAGTAAAGATAAAATGCTACTGATGTGACTGATGTTGCAATTCATGTGTTTTTTTTGTTCAAAAAGAAATCTAGGACTTTTTGGCATTGTTAGCAACAGAAGCACTGAGAAATCACATAAGTGGAGCAGATTAAATAGCAGAATTAGCCACTGTTTTGCATTTTCCTTAAGGGGTTAATACCACTAAAAAAAGGACATTTTCAGATATTTTATGATTTTAAATTTCAAATGGATTTTTAGACTTTGGGAGACTTTAAAGGTCTACAGGAGCTTTTAATTGTGTGCGGGTGTTTGTCTTACAGGAAGAGGAGTATGAGGTTGCTCATTCAGAAGGAAACAGCTCTGGAGAAGAGACAGCCCTGCTCCTGCCTGACCACAGAGACAACACTCTCGGGTACACACAAAGCCCATAAAATCCCTGTCATGCTGTCACACTCGGATTCTCCCTCACCTGTCCTCATGCACGTTTGTACTCATGTCATGTTTGTGCACTCTGTCCACTCAGGTGTCCACGTCACTGTCAAGTACACACTGCCCTCACGAGTCCTCTGCACATCTCCTCCTCAAACAGTCCGACTGTGTCACATACACACGCGCACACTCAGGACAAGATTTACAGTGACAGGCTGAATATGGCACGGAGATGGAAGTTTTGAATACCGCCTCATAAAATTAGTGAGGGAGAGGGGCGAGAGAGAGAGAGATACGGATAGACAGAGAAAGAGAGTGAAGGAGCGAGAGTGGCGGACGGGGGGAGTGCTGTGATGGGAGGACAGAAGGACAGATAAGTTGACAGCGAGCCGTAGCAATGATTTACCGAAAGGGTAGTCGGCGCTCACCGGCCAATTTTCAGCATCATTAAAACCATCTCTCTCCCACTTCCTTCACTCGCTCACTCACTCGCTCGCGCACTCGTCCTCTCTTCTCCCCTACCTAATATTCTCTTCTCCTCTTTCCTTCTATTCACAACTCTTGGTGTTGCAAGCCACCAGAGAATCCGGTTCTTCTGGCTAAGAACCTCCTCCTTTGACAGGAATGGGCCGTTTGATTGACATGCAAAACAGCCTTCCATAAACTGCTGTTTTACATGATGTATTAGGATGATTTAAAAAAAAATTGCTACAAAAAAGTGAAATAAAACCCGGGGAAATGGGAAGAGCTGTATTAAGTCACACCAGAGAATTTACTGGAAAAAGACTTTTGCTTGCTCTAAAAGGCTTATTGTTGTAATAGTGTGCAGACCAGAACGAAGTAAATAAGAAAGGTTTATGGCTGCAGTTGACACACACAGAAGTGCAAATAGACAAGAACAGTGTAACTAACAAGATTCTTATAGTTGTATTCATTTTGGTGAACAGTGTCCATCAGGCGGCTCTTCTGTGGGTCGAGCGTCTAAGGCTGAGACTAACTCAGAGAACTCGCATTGAGTGGGGTTGATCAGCCAAATTGTTTAAAAAAAAAATAAATAAAATTAATAATCCCTCCTTTCTGTACATAAAATAGCAAGTCAAGCTATTTCAAACATTTAATGCTAAGCGAATATTGTAAAACAGTATTGATATTAAAGATGATCTACCAGTCAATCAGGTGGGGAAATTCTTGCCACTATTGTGACTTTTGCAGTCTTCATCTCTACATATGGTTTCACGGTATCTCCAGGTTTTAGAAAACCACCCACTTCAAGACACACTGCATTTTACATAGGCTGCACCCCCACAGATCTGCTGAAAATTTGAAATAGGCCTGCATCATTTAAGTATTTGGCACTGGGTCTGGCCCTGTGTCAGGGGGTTGCCCCACCAACCAGTCATCATGTTGACTAAACCCACTGCTCTTTGTACATGCCTCGATAGCAGCAGGTGGCAAAAAATAATCAAGTAAAACTTCAGTTCAGAGGAAGGTTTAAATTAATCAGTTCATTAATATTACCCAATTTGGTACGCAGAGAGACCACTGAGGAAGACAGGTTTGTTAATGTGTTGGTGGGACAACCCATATCAGCCTTGTGATTGGTGAGGATACTGCTTACATGAGTTTGTATGAATTTTAGGTGACTTCTTCCATCATTAGTTGGTTGTATAAAAATATATTGCAGAATTAGAGAACAAAATAGAGCAAGATAACGACCACACAGTGAAAACAGCCTCAACTAAAATGTAAATATTATAATAATGATCATAATAATTGTAATAATTACTAATATTGTAAATAGTACATTATATTACAATATACAATATTGTAATATTGTTAATAGTATTATTATTAGTATTATTATAGTCAAAATAATTGATTGATGAAAAATACATAATAAATGAATAATAAACATAAGAAATAAATAATAAGAAGTACTTAAAAACAATGAATTCCTGAAAAAACAAATGCTATAAAAATGTCTTTACCCACTGACATTATGCACTATGAAGCATTGTATTTTGATGAAATGAATATGATCATTTATTGCTTATTTTATATATATATATAATGGTGCAATAACAACAACAATGTTGCAATCAAAAAAAGTTTAAAAGTTATATATATATGAACCTGTTTTGTGCTTCAAACATTTTCTGCACTGTAAAAGAAAAGCATTAATTTTGAAGCTATACAGTGATGGTTGAGCTTGTGGATCAAATGACCACAAAAGTCCAGTCTCTAGAGAAAAGGACAGGGCCATGTGGCTTAATTTTTGGACTGAAGGCAGCTCGAAATGAAAGGAAGTGAATCAGCTCACTTCCTGTGTTGCATCTTTGAAGGCAAAAGCTGGGGCCCTGGAAACACTCCACTCCTAACAGTCTCCTCTCTTCTGCTTCTCTTCAGTGACCTGGCAGAGAGCCCCCTGTGGTGAGGAGCGGAACTGCCGGAGCGGGTTGACATTGCGCCAGGATGAAGCGTGTTACCCATCTTTGTACAGTAACACACTCGCCCTCAACGACATACTGACAAACTGTCTGAATATGCAATTTGCTTTACACTTTATATGCACTTTCTGTATGCACAAGCTACTAGACCAGTCAGTCTCTCACATCTTTTTACTTGCACAAATCCATAACACATATCAAAAGACAAGCGCAGAGGAGCTCTCGAAGGAGAGCGTATGACGGTATGTTCGGAGAAGACTGTGTGTGCGTGTGTGTATGTGTGTGCACTTTTGTTACTACGTCTTTGTGTGTTTTTAGACGTGTTAGTTTTAAATTCTGCTTACAGCTATTTACCCAAGTACTACCATGAGGCTTATATTGTTATACTGGTTGGTAAGATTATAAGAGCAAGATTTGTTGCAATAATTTTAATCACATTATCACTGACATTATTATAGGTTTGAGAGTGTAGGATTTAGTTGTTTCTTTACTTTAAGGTTCTGGTGTCAGTAATATATATTATTTTTTGTAGTGCTGATAAGTAAGTTAACAGCTACCTAAGCAGGTTGCTAGTGTCGGAAAAGAAATTGCATGAATGTATTAATGAATGGCAGATGAGGTTGATTTGAGGCTGAGATGATAATGAAAGTTGTACGAAGAGTCTCGAGTGGCACTTTAGATTCCTGCAATCTTGCCATTTTTTCCCTATGATAAGACTTTTACCTTCCTTTATGCAAGGCTTTCTACTATTAAATGATAACAATCACTTTTCAGGTGTGAAATTGATATAAGTTGCTGCCATTATATTCTTATTTGCCATCGTTTTTATTAAGTATGATATAAAACCGTAATCAATATAAAACCGTACTCAGTCCAAGTAAAGGGTAAATATGAAAAACATCAATGGAATTCTCATCTGCATGTAAAATGCATGCACAAGTTCTTATGCAGGATGCTTCTGTAGCGGATAAATCACCATTTTATTGTGAAAATACCTGGAATTCGGTGGAACGTTAGCTCTCCAGTTAGCATCGGAATGCCCAGCTGTTCTAACTGCGTGTCTCAAACAGCAACGTAGCTGGGATGCAAAGGAATTTCATTCATTTTAATCTGATTTTTGTTATTAATGATTTGATGAAAGGCCATGTGGCTGTCGTGCCTCTTGTTTGCCATTTTTAGCCTTAGCAAAGATAGTTTGTGGAGGAAATGACACTTTCAATCAGTTTTGTTCTTAGAGAATTTAACAACCCAATTAAAATGTTTGAAATAAATAAAAAAAAGTTTTCTAGTATTCATAAAGGTTTTATGTTGCGTATCTTACTGGCAGTACTTATATCGGCTGATTTGATGCTTCATTTAAAGGGGATTCCCACCGATTCTTCTGCATAATTAAATGGTTAAGATGCAAACAAAGTAATTCTGACCGGTTTGACGTGTGATGCTCCGTTTTAGAGAAAATATATAATGATGCTGATAGGAACCAGACATCCAAAGAGAGAGCAGTTATGAAAACATTGCATGGTGGCTGAGACATTGAGTGCGTTTATATACACTTAATAATCCGAAAACTGCAGAAAATCAGAGTCAGTAATCCAATCAACGCTTTACATGCACTTGATAATAATCAGACAATGGGAAACTCCGGGTCTACATGAGTCAGACAGTAATCAGATTTCTGCTTCGCAACCGGCCAGTGAACTCAAAGAAGAGGACCATGACGTAAGCGCAATATAAAACTCAAACTTCATGCCGCAGCTTTGTTTTTTTTGTTTTTTGTTTTTTTTTAATAAACACCGTGCCACTTTACCTACAAAATATGAACATCATCTAGAAGATGAAGAATATTTAAATCCTTCATTTTGTCAAGCATGCAGTTGGTTGCAGCGTTGCTCCAAAAGTGTTTTGCTGCCATCTCGCTTCAACACTACTTGCTTATTTCCGGTACCTCAGTCTGTTTTCTCACATGCTCAGACTGAGAAATCCGAAAGAAATCAGAGCAAAAGTTTACATGAAATCTGATTACTGAGCTAAAATCCAGCTCTCTTTATCGGATCTCTTAATCAGATTTCTAGACCTTACTCCGATCTAAGAATAAGGACTATGCTGTTTACATGACCATTTGTATAATCAGATAACTGCAGAAATCTGATTATGGTTGTATTATTGAGTGCATTAAACGCACCTATTATTTTATGATAGTTTTGAGATCAAGTTTTGGATTAAAACATGTTTTTTAAAACCCATTTATCGCAAAGAGGTCCATACAGGGTGTGGTAAGGCAAAGCAGTAGCCAAAGAAAACTTATTTGTCTCATAATTATCACTGTTTTTCCATCATCAACATTACATATAATGGCTCAGAAGACATGTAGGTTCACTGTTGGTTTTGGATAGTGAATAAAATGGCTACAATTGTGTTGACCCCTGGTTCAGGTCACCACCACTCTAAAGAAATCTAAGTCAGTAAATTTCTCTACAATGTGCCGTTTTAAATTAAACCACTCTGAATAACTTTGTTTATATCTCAACCACTGAATTATGCAGGAAATTGGAAAAAACAGTGGAATTCCCCTTTAACCTATGCTTACTTTTGGGTTTACCATTTGACTGATATGTATCTATAGCTTTTTATACTGAACATTTCATAACCTTCATTCACTTTGACATGTAATGGTTATCACTTATTTTACTGTAAAGTTTTTTTGGTTTACTCCCACACTTTACTGTTCTCCCTGTTACATTTGAACAGATGTTGTTACAATGGAAAGTTTTGTAGCCTACTGACAGTAATCAGCCTTACATTCATACAGCATAATTGTGCAGTAAAGTTAACGGTAGAGGTTTTTACAAAAGCTCCTTCATGTGTGAGGTCTCATACTGTTACTACCTGAATTTAGCCTAGACGTCAGTGTTAACTGTGTGTTTTCCAAGCACTGACCGTGTCCCAGTTTGACTGAACGGTCAGCATCCTGACCACAAAAGCACAACAAAATCTTTGAAGTGTAATGCGCATGTCATCCTGTGGTGGTTTGTAGCTTTTGCCGTTGTCGTAAGTCAACCATGGCTCAAGATCATCTGCAGTGCCATTTAGGTTTCATGTTTGCAGTACCATGAGATCCTGTAAAATCCTCCTGAGCTTTAACTCCTGTCTAGAACTGTATCTAGAACATCTCAGAGATGCAGTGGAGCTCTTCTCTTCAGAGCAGCTGAGTTCATGGCAATAAGTCTCTCACTTTGTTTCCAGTAATTTCACTTTTTGGTTTGAGTTTGCTCTTTTTGTGCAATTAATCGTCTATTCATTTATCCAGTATGTATTTTCTAGACTGTGCAGTACTGTAAGGGGTTCGGGTGGGTTTCAGTAATAAAATGCTGTTAATGTAATCATTTGATGTCCTGTCATTATTTTGGCAAAGTCATTATTTTTTAAAATATAAAAATAACATGGCATTTTTATGCATAAAAGAGATTCCCTTCATTAATACAGAAAATAGCATATAACTATGTATATTGGGAGATTAAAGCAAAAGTTTAAAATCAGATTTGCATAATAATCCCCTTATACTAAACCTAGTTGATCAGTCTACACATGTTCGGTTTCTGAAATTCGCTTCTTTACTTTTGCACTTGAGCTACAAGGCTGTCGTGGCTAATAAGTAATGGAACCTTATAGCAAATCAATAATCAGTCATACTGCGAATCTCCTGTTCTACCACATCCCGAAGGTGTTCTATTGGATTCAGTTCCGATGACATTTAAGCCCACTGAAGAACACTAAACTTGTTGCCATGTTCATTAAGCCAGTTTGGGACAGGTTTTGCTGTGACCTGGTGCATTATCATGCTACAAATAGCCATTCGAAGATGGGTAAATTGTGGCCATGTTGAGATGCACATGGTCAGCAACGGTAATGAAATAGGTTGTGGCATTCAAGCAATGATTGTTTGGTATTAACAGGTCCAATATATACCAAGAAAACATTCCCCACTCCATTACACCACCTCCACCAGCCTGGACTGGTGACACAAGGCAGGCTGAGTCTATGGATTCATGCTTTTGACGCCAAATTCTGGTGGTTGATTTGAACATTACCTGAAGCTGCTGGGCTGTATTTGCATGTTTTTCTGCATTGCACTGCTGCCACACAAAACTGATTAGATAACTGCATGAATGAGGAGATGTACAGGTGTTCCTAATAAATTGCTTGGTGACTAAATGGTAAAAATACAAACAAAATTCAGGCGAAGTAGATGTTTTGATGAAATCTGCGCATCATAATAATACTGGCTGATTTGATGTTTAATTTTAAGGACACTCTCGCCGGTTTTTCTGCATAATTAAATAGTTAACATGTAAACAAAGTAATTCAGACTGGTTTGATGTGAAATGCTTCGTTTTAGAGAAGATTTCCAATCAGAATTTTTGTTAACGAGGCTGATAGGAAACAGACATCAAAAGAGTTTAATGCCTGTAAAAGCTCTCTCTCAGAAGGTTGAATGCTACGAATACACTGCCTGATGCGTGAGATATTGTTTTACAATCCGTTTGAAACTTTTGGATTAAAAGTTTTGAAGTCTGAAGCTTTTGGATTAAAGCATAGTTTCTAGACTGTGCAGTACTGTAAGGGGTTTGGTGGATCTTAGTAATAAAATTTTGTTAATGTAATAATTTATTGTCCAGTCCTTATTGTGGTGAAGTCATTCTATTTTATATCTAAAATAACTTGGCAATTTTTTATACATAAAAGAGAGCTTTCCCTCTTTAAAACAAATGCAACAGGTGAAAAAGAACATATAACTACGGATGTCAGGACCATTAATTGCCTGATGGAATTAAAGGAATAGGTAACTAAATGTACAGAAGGAATACGCAGGGATTTTAGAGTGGAACACGAGTGAATAATGTAGGATATAATTAAATTTGCAGGTCTTGCAATTTGAAAATGTGAATTGGAAGCCATAACATATTCTCCTTCCACAGCATGACAGTATCAGAGAGGGCCTCCGAGCTGGCTGAGCATTTTTAGCATGATGAGGGGGTGGGAGATGAAACATGATATTATTTTTTGAGCAGAAACATGAACAGTGTAAAAAAAAGATACATTTTGAATACAGTTCGACTTTCACACTGTTTAAGTTACTTTCCACTCTTGGCTCCATTTCTCGTGGGGTGATGTTCTCACAAGTACCGTGCCACTGGTTGAATTGCACATCCTTATATGATTTTAGTGCAAGACCATTATTTTTTAAGCTATGTAGCCAGTGCTAACGATTTACCATAGGAGCTATTGCATATGTCAGAACTACAGAACTGGACAGTTGCCCCCTCATGTTCCTCTCTTTTGCCTCCTAACCACTTTTTTGCTGACCTTCACCCCATTTTCCTCTCTGGCTTTTTTATACCATCTCTCTCTCCCTCTCTTTCACTCTCTCTACCCCTCTCTCCTCCTTTCTTCCTCTGTATTCCCTCCATTCCCCCTGCGCGGGCTGACGGGGGCTAATTATAAAATCAATGGAGCCGGGCTGCCTGCTTTATAGCCTCCTCTAAAACCTTAACAGGGAAATCACTGTAGGATTGATGACTCCCTCACTCTTTATCTCTTTTAATTAGAAATGTAAAAGATATGAAGAGCCAGGGGCCAGAGCAGTGCACCCAGCTTTTTACGACTTTCTACCCCCCTCCCCTGCCCTGCTCCCTCCCTGCCTTCTCCTCTCACCCACCATTCAGTGTTGTTGCAGCTCCTCCTACAACACCTTTACCTCCAGAGGCCTCTCCAGTGATGTCTTCGGCGTTAGTGCATTATGTGGATGCTGACCCACTTGTCTGGAGAGTTTCGGCCTATTGCTCTTTGTCCAGTATGTCAAAAAAAAAAAGTCCTCCCATAAACAGAGCTTAGGTCAGTTGATTGACCTGCTCTGAGCTGGTCCAGCCTGTCTTTGATGCAGCACAACAGAAGATTTGCTCTTATGGAGGCTCCTCATCAGTTAAGTGCTTATTCTTCGATAACCACACCACTTTTCACAGGATCTCAGCAACTGAAGTCAATCCCTTGTTGATTGAATGAGTTAAACATGACAAAAACACTTAATTCTGTAGTGCTGTCATTCACACTAAGTTTAATGTTTAAAATACATTTTTCAAATATATGTCAAGTGTACACTATGTCAAGTTTGTAATATAAAAAAAAGCATCTCCAAAATAGCAACTTTACAGGAGAAGGCAAAACATTAATAACTTAATGTAAGTAATGTAAAGAGGTTTTATTATTTATTTTGGATCATCATGAAATTTTAGCACATTATTAAATGCAGTTGCAATGTTCAAGCCATATGTTTGACATGTATATTGATCCCATAACACACACACACACACACACACACACATATATATGTATATATATCGCTGTTGTCAGAACAAAACATTGAATCTCCAAAATGCTAACTTTACATGAGAAGGAAAAAGCTCTACTTTTACAAAGTAATTTAGTTTAATTTCTTTTGGTCCATTTATCATGAAACTTGCACACATTGTAAAGGGCAACAGGCATTTTGAAATTATGTCAAACTGAAAAACAACAAAAATGGAAAATATGGAGGTTTTGTTCCGACAACAGTGATACGCACTACATATGCGCATATAGTTCAATATATTGACATATGTGCATATACTGTATAGGCTTATATTTTAATATTCAAACATAGTACAGTTGAATGTATTTAGCACATATATTGCACACATTTTTAATATGAACAAATATATGTCCATATATTTTTCTTCCATATGGGTTTAAAGATTTTATGATTTTATTTCTTCACTTTTTTTTGCATTTTTACTGTTTTTTATTATACCTTTTGTTATGATAAATACTCTTGACAACTGCAACTATTCATACGTATACGTTTCTCTCACTGTATGTGTTTTTATCTGTATATTTTCTCAAACACATTGAGCTCAGTAGCCTCCCCCTTTTTTATGATTCGTCTTTTCTCCTCCATTTCACTCACATTACCCGTGATAAACATTAAACTCTACTCTGTATGGAAAGACCAGGAGGAAAAAAAAAACAAAAAACATACGCTGCCCCTTTAAATTCCTCAACCTCACGTTCCCATGGCAACAGCTTATTGGGTTGAATATATGAGGCCATTTAGAGGCTCCCTGTAAACCAGACTATAATGTATGGACCTTGTTTTAATCCGAGCCCTAGTTTATTGATTTCTCTTTAATGAAGTTTAATTATAGCAATCATATAATTAATAGTACCATATCCCACTTTATCACTACCCTTAATCTCAGAATAAAAATAATTGTATATTGTAGGCCTTGGGCATGGAGAAGGTCTGTTTGTGTGTACTAATGAGAGAAAGCACATTAAAGCCTCTGCTCCAGTATTTTAGGCCCCCTTTGTTTTAGGAACCTTTTTCTAGGAACAGGTTTTTGAGATTTGGAGATTTAGGAACTTAGGAGGCTTTTAGAAATTGTTAAAGGTTGGTCACTTTGCCATTGTAAATTTTGGGTAATATTTTACTGGGATAGCCCATTCTGTAGATACAGTCATCTGCAAAAGTTTGGGCACTTCTGGTCAATTGACATGTTTTGTTGAATTTCTAAGTGAAAATAGATGAACACAGCCTGTACAAAGAATTAACTTATTTATGGTATTTTTCTGCATATTTTACAACTTGCGCACAAATTCTGTTTATTTGGAGTATAACATATTGAAAAACTGAAAGTATTCCATAAATGTTCCATAGCTTTCTCACAGGCCATAACTAATGTTTATTTTTTCCGCAATGTGTTAAATTCAGCCATTAAACAGTAATTGTGAATGAAAATGTTTTTTTTTGGACAGCAATATGCCCTGCAATAGACTGGCGACCAGTCCACGGTGTTTCCTGCCTTCTGCCCAATGACCGCTGGGATCCAGCTCCCTCCTGCGACCCAGAAGGATAAGCATCTTAGAGAGAGAGTTTGTGTGTGTGTGTGTGTGTGTGTGTGTGGATAACAATAATATATTTAACAGAAAATTGCACACAAGCCTCAAAACTAAAAAATATTCGACATGTTCAGTATTTAGTGTGTCCATCACTCTTTGTCTTTATTACAGCTTCCATTTTTTGCAGGAGACTCACTTTCAGTTTTTCAAAGAAATCTGCAGGGACATTTTTTCACACCTCTAAAGTTCAGTCTTAGAAATTGGTTACATTCATACATCTGCTTCTCACCATCCAAGTACTCCCAAACACATTTAGTGATTTTAAGGTCAGTCTATGGTTCTGAGAACACCAGCAGCTTCTTTGTTTGATTTCCTCTCCTTTTCTCAGTGAGGGCTTCTTCACAGCTGCACATCATTTCAGACTCATAGTGTTGAGTTGTCTTCTCACAGTGGAAGGATGGCCAGAAACGCCTGTGGATTTTTTCAGAATTGAAGTAAGAGTGGAGCTTGATTTTCTCCTCTCTCTCAAAGATGAAAGCTTTAAGTGCTGATTATATGATGGTGACAGTTTAGGTGGTTGACCAGGTCTTGCACAGTTATTAGAAGTCTCATTTTCTCAAGTTTTGGAAATTGTATTTTCACTTCTTTCCTCTTTCTTCTGCAAGTTCAGAATTATCTTATATCTAACCTCCTCAGAAATGTCTCCTGGAAAATTAATAACTTGTACTGAATGGTTGTTTTGATTAGAAAGTAAATAAATGAAAGGTGGTCTCTGACTTTTGCACAGTACTGTATGCTTACAATAAATTATTAATACTAAAATGTCTGAGATGCTGAACAAGGTCTACATTTTGTATTTCCACCAAACCTCATTTTCATGCAGAACAGAGATGACTGTGTGCATGTGCCTGAGTCTGGCTCCTTATTGATTATTATTAAGGGATGTGGAGACTACACTAGCCTTTGTTGTCTGCACACCCCTTCAAGATTAACGAGAGTGTCTGAGGCTAAGCCATTAGTTCTGGTCCCATCTGCATCCATGCATAATGGGGGTTTATGATCTTGCACTCTAGAATTAGCACGGCCTTTCAGCAGTGGAGTAATGTAGCTTATCTGTGGAACCTGATCGCCCCCTACTGGATGAATTTATGGTTACTCTGTGTCAGTTTTACTGTACTCTATTGATGAGTGTGAAAGTTACTATTCATATCAGTTCTGTTTTCTGTAAGAACATGCAATATGACTTACAATGGTTGTTTAGGCCTTGATCATTATTAAAAGGAAGAATTAGAAGCTGATTTAAAGGAAAGGTTCCAATGATATTTCGAGAGTTCTGCATAATTCAGTGGTTGAGAAGTAAAGTAAGTCATTCAGTGTCAGTGTGGTTTGATGTGAAATGATGCTCTGTAGAGCAACTTACTGACTCTGATTTGTTTACAGTGGTTGTGATAGGAACACAAATATAGCCATTTTATCTATATCTGTATGCATATATGTTTATCTATATCTTTATGCATATATATATATATATATATATATATATACACACATATATATATATATACATATGTGTGTACGTAACGGTGTGAAAATTTTCTATGAGGGGGCTTTTTAAACTCTTTTAACTCTTGTTCCTATGACCACCACTGTGAATAATTCTGACTCAGTTTCTCTACAATGGAGCATTTCACACCAATCCACTCTGAATTAATTTGTTTACATGTTACTCATTTATGTAGAAATGTTACATATTTGGTGGCATTCCCCTTAAACTTGTGTTTTTTGTTGTCCTGTATACAAGTGTATGGTTTGTTAAAAATCTGGTCAAATCAGTTTTAGTTATGCAACTGTATACAACTGTATAGTTATTTAAAGTTTTATTCCTGATATTGCATACAGTCCATTTGAAGTCTGTTTGCACTGTATAATGGTTTTGTGACAGAGTGAAATTATTCCAGTGTAACTTCTGTTGGGCCCTTATTAACATACACCAACCAGCCACTTCAGTAAGTTCATCTCCTTGTTTCTACACTCTTTGTCCATTGTATCAGCTCACCTTACCATATAGGTGCACTTTGTAGTTTTACAATTACAGGCTGTAGTCCATCAGTTTCTCTGCTCTTTGTTTGCCCACTGTTATCCTGTTCCTCAATGGTCAGCACCCCCACAAAGCAGGTATCATTTAGGTGGTGGATCATTCTCAGTACTGCAGTGACACTGACATGGTGGTGGTGTGTTAGTGTGTGTCGTGCTGGTACGAGTGGATCAGTGGATTTTTAAACACCTCAGTGTCACTGCTGGACTGAGAATAGTCCATAAACCAAAAATATCCTGTGGGCAATGTCCTGTGACCACTGATGAAGGACTAGAGGATGACCAACACAAACTGTACAACAACAGATGAGCTACTGTCTCTGACTTTACATCTACAAGGTGGACCAACAACACAGGAGTGTCTGACAGAGTGGACACAGTGTTTAAAAACTCCAGCAGCACTGCTGTGTCTGATCCACTCGTACCAGCACAACACACACTGACACACCACCACCACGTCAGTGTCACTGCAGTGCTGAGAATGATCCACCCCTGCTGTAGATTGTGGACTCTGCGGTCTGTGGTGTAAGGAGCTGGAACAGAACAAAAATGAGGAGCGGCCAGAAGCTGCTGTGGTTTTTTGGTAGCTTTTGTCATATCTATGAATCAATCGACCTTTATTTAAATCCAGGGTACATTGCAGGTGACCCTCATTTACAGTGCAGCTGAGCCAGTACAGAAAATATTGAATTAAAAACTTCGATTGTAAAAACATATCAAATGCTCATAATAATAATCATAGTAGTAAATTTAATAGCAAAACATTTATCAAATCAGACTAAACCAGTAAAATTGCAAAAATACAAACGTAATGACATATCAAATAGGCATAAAGTTATAAAAAACATAGTTAATTAAATAAATGTAAAACAATAATGTACCAGTAACTAAAAAGAAACAGTTGATAAATTAAAAAATCATAAATGTAAAACAATAACTAAAACATACCAAAATCACACTGAAAGTGAACTAAAATCAAACAAACCCGTTTCTTACTGGGGTGGTTAGAGACTAAAAGTTTAAAATGTTGATGTGATACCAGAGAGTGAAGCTTTATTGTAATGAATTCCAGCTCACTGGGGCAGCTAAAAGCAGATTATCCCAGTTCAGTAAAAGCTCTCGGCACCTGACGAGGAATCCAATCACTGGGGCTGGAGTGTATTATTTACACTAAGCATTTATGTGATGTACGATGGCACATGGCCAGTAAGAGCTTTCTAGATCAAAAGGAGCCAGTGTGTCTCCTGACGCACAGCCAGAGATGACCAGCCAACCTTTCAGTACAGTACAATACAATACCGTGGTGGTATTGGAGTAATGAATCTTAAAGCAGAGTGGTTTACAGAGTCTATAGATTTGAGAGACGTTGCAAATATGTATCTGTGTATCACATCACCATAATCCAGAATAAACAATAGTGTTGCTTCAGCAATCTTATTCCTTGTGGTCATTGGGAAACACATTTTGTTTCAATACAAAAAGCCAAGTTTTTGCCTCAGTTTACATGTGAGCTTTTTAATGTAGTATTTAAAAGTGTGTTTGCCATCTAAACATATGCCTAGACACACACTTAAAAAAGATTCAGGGGTTCTTTAGTAAAGAAAATGGTCCTATATAGAGCCATGAACACTCAAAGAACCCTTTGCATGACTAAAGGGTTCTTTGCATTGTTAAATGGTTCTTCGGATTGATGGAGTGTGTTTTGTATGGTTCTATATAGACCCTTTTTGAAAAGGGTTCTTCTATTGTTGCAGGCTTGACCATCTACATTAATCTGATGAACCATTTAACGATGCAAGGAACTCTTTAATCATGCAAAGTGTTCTTTGAGTGTTCATGATTCTATGTAGAACCATTTTCTTTACTAAAGAACCCTTAAACCCTTTCAGGGTTATGATTTTAGAAGTGTTAAAATCCATGTTAGTAGCTCTAGAAAACAGCATTCCTTTAGTTTTCTCTACCTTTACAACTAGTCTCTGATTGTAAAAAGCCGATTGTAGGGCATTAAAAGAATACTGCAGTTTTTTCACTGCAGCACCTATATAGTCAGCTGAGCTGTAAAAAATAGCGTCATCAGCATATGAATGTACTTTGCAATCAACAATGGAGGTAGCAATGCCAATAATATAGATGTTAAATTAAATAATACTGGTCTGAGGATTGAACCTTGAGGGACGTCCTTAGTTACTGATAAGAGCTCTGATTTACTTTGTCCCAGGGCCACACATGTCTGGTGTCCATCAGAGAGATCAGTTGGTAGTACTGTGGTCAAAACCAATATTTTACAGCAGGTGCAAGTGCTATGCTGTTCTCTAAAACCAGACTGGTAGTCTGACAAAACTGAATTTCCAGAAAGAAATGTCATAAGTTAATTATTTACTAAGGATTCTAAGATTTTGGCTTAGCATGACCATTTTGAGGTGGGTCGATAGTTATTAAGATCTGAGGCATCACCTCCTTTGTGGAGTGGAATTACATGTACTGGGAATTCTGTTTGATAAAATATAGAGATTAAAAATAGAGGTAACGTTCTAAAATGATCAGAGACGCAAGCTTCAGACAAAAGGGATCCAAACTATCCCGTCCAGTACTTTTTTAGTGTTAATGGTGTTGAAGGCTTTAGGTACTAAGTGAGGAGAGAAAGCGTGAGCTGTAAAGAGACCATGTCTTACAGCAGGGGGTGTGTCTATTTCACTGAGAGGTGCAGAGCTCAGAAATCCGATGATCATTAAGTACGATATGAGTTGGCATTGATGAGGCATTGATTTGTTTTTGAGTGAATTAACTGTCTTTCAGAATTGGAAGTGCTATTCTGCTTTAGCTGTTCTTATATAGTAAGTACATTTAATCCTTAACTGCCTGAAGGTGAATTGTTCTCTGTCACCATTTGGTCATGCAGGGACCCATGCTTTATTTCTTGCATTGAGCAAAGAAGATATTCCAGTGCTGAACCAGGGATTTAATATATCTCGGATTCTAATGTTTTTATAAGGGGCATGCTTGATTACCATCAACCAGATTGTTTTTCTGAAATGATTCACCGCTAACTTGATGTGTGGGATTTTAGAAGTGTAATGAAGGTCACTGAGGACCAGGTCGTGTAAAAAGGTTTGGTCATTAAAATGTTTAAAACTTCTTCTAACCACAATCTGAGAGTCTGTCTTTATTATGTCTGTGTTTCTAATGCATTCATAGGGCAGTGGTCACTAAAACCAGGGTCAAATACACAGGTCTGTTAGATGATATTAAATCTATTAGTGTCGACTTGGTGGCGCAAGTTTGGTCGTGTTGGTTCTGTAATTAGTTGCGTTAGAGATTTCCACACACTTCCTTCAAGTGACCAGATGCATTAGTTAGCCAATTCAGTTTAAAAACATCTAGAATCAGCATTTCTAAGTTGATGTATGGAGATAAAAGTTCAAGCTATTTCATCAACAGCATGAGAGGGCGCGGAACGAAGTCTGTAGATCGAAACTACCATAAAACTGTTATTGTATCCTGCATACATGCTTAAGGCTAAAAAAAAGCAGAACATTTTTATTTGGATACTGCATTAAGAGTTTGCATTAAGAGTAGATTTAATGTAAGTAGCCACCCAGCCATCCCCTTGCTTATGTTGTTCAATAAGGTGACCAATGTTTTATAACACAGCGAATAATAATTGCATCAGTGTTTGGTGTATTAAAGTCAACCTAAAATCAAAATGGACTTTTTTTTACCCTGTTAGCTCAAACCCCTGGTGATTTTCAGCATGATTCATCATTCTATGGCAATCTTAATGACAAAATTCATGTTTTCCTTTAATATTCAGTTGAAGTATAGTGACTTTTGCCCACCTCTAAAACATCTTCCACAATTTGATCACATCACCATTCACCAGGCAAATGAATCCACAAATTCTTCAAATTTTTCAGATTTTCTGTATAATTCAATCATTATGATGTGAACAAATTCACTCAGAGTGGTTTGGTGTGAAACACTCCTTTCTAAGCAAACTTACCAACTCAAAATTGTTCACAGTGGTGCTGATAGGAACCAGACGTCTGAAGAGTTTAATGTCTATGAAAGCTACTCTCAGAAATAAATTGAATTAAATGGTTATGATATATATGCTGCCTGGAGCTTGAGACATTGTTTTATGACAGTTTTGAGAATTAATTAATTGTGGCCTAAAATATATATAAAAACTAATGGTGGAGGAATACATGTAGGATGTTGTGAGGCAAAGTAGTTTTACGATCATCAGCATTACATATAAAAACTCAGAAGACATGTAGGTTCACTGGTCATTTTGCACAGTAAATAAAATGGCTATATTTGTGTTGTAGATATCAGAACCCCTGGTTCCTATCAGCACCACTGTAAAGAAATATTTAGAGTCTTCTGAAGAGTCCGTAATGTTTCTCTGCAATGACCTATTTCACATCGAACCAGTCTGAATAACTTAACAATAACTTAACAATATATTTGAATTCTCCTTTAACCAATAATATCATGTTTCACCTTCCACTTCTTTCATCCCACCAATCAGCAGCCAAAAACACAGCTAGCTCAGAAACTAAAAAGAATCTCCAATAGTGAATCACCACTGCAGTTTAATCCAAAACTAGGTCTAATTAATGGCCAGGAAACTGGTCTGAAGTGTACTGGTGCCCCCCAGTCATAATTCATAATTCTGCTTTGGCTCAACAACTTACAATGCTCAACATTGATTGGATTTGATTTTTGTTTGTTTGTTTTTTAGAGTTACATGTAATTTGAATACTTTAATTCACAAAAAATAGATTTTCTATTGTTTTGATTAAAAAAAACAAAACACTTTTTAAGCACACAGTTCAATTGATTTGAAAAAAAATCTTCAGATTTGTACTCAGCTAAGTTCAGACAACTTGCAGTCATATGCAAAAGTTTGGGCACCCCTGGTCAAATTACATATTTTGTTGAGTTTCTAAGTGAACATGTTAACACACATCTACAGAGAACAGCATAATGCATAATTACTGTCTATATGGTGAATTTAACATATTAGGAAAAAAATAAAAGAAAACATGGCCTGTGTGAATACTTGATATTTAATGTCCTATTTTCCCTAATATGTTAAACTCAGCAAATAACTAGAAACTATGCAATAATATTTGCCATACTTAAGTATGTTCTCTGTGGAGGATGTGTGAACCCCAGGAACAGACCAGAGCCTGCCGACGGGCCCAAAGTTTTATTACACAATTCTACAACCTAAGAATAGCTCAAAGAGTTTGCATTGAAGTCCCTGTGGTTACTGAATAATAAGCCTTAGTATCTAATAAGCCTGGGACTTTAAGGGGTTAGCTTGTGTTCACTTTGACAATCGGCAAAATATATAATTTGGCCAGGAGTGTTTAAACTGACTGTATGACCAAAGGACAGGGCTTAACGGTTGATCGTTTTTATATCTACACTGCAATTTAAAAGACTGCAATTTTCAAGAGCTACAATTTTAATTATATCCTACTTTAGTAACAGCACAAATTTAACCTAATAACACAGAGTTTGTAAACTGGCAGTCTGACACACGTCATTCAAAATTCAGGCCTCATCTTTTTGTGCTTGTCATCTTGGCAAAAAAAAGCCTGGAGCGTAATTTGAAGAAAATAAAATTTAGCTCACAATCGCAATATTGGTCATAAAAATTATTAAAATAAAATTTTTCGCAAATCGTTCAGCACCTCCAAAGGATATGTACTATTTCACATATGGACATTAATGGAGTAAATACAATGTAAAAGGAACAGTCTCACAAACAGTCATTTTATTGTGCCTCTGAATGTTTATATGGCTTTTCTTGATACAACAGAGCTGGTTGAACATGAACAGAGGATTGAGAATACCTCAGCCAAATCGAGGAGAAGAAAAAGAGCAAATGAGACAACGTAATCTCAACATTCTGTTTGCAACACAGCAATGTGTTGCTGAGGAGTGCAACACTGCAGAAGGCGCTCAGGAGAGAGGTTTCTGTGTGTATGTGTGTGTATGCATGTGTTTCTGATCACAGCGTTTCCCAAACCTTACTCATCGACCCATGTGCAGTCCAGGTTTTTGCTGTACACTGCTTTGAAATGAAGTACATCATTTCCATGTGAATAAAATTTATTACATCAACACAATTATTGCCAAATGTAAGTCAAGTGGAGGACAATAAAGTGTTGGTGTGATATATTTTATTCCTGTGGAACTAATGTATATATTTCAGCCAAGTAAATTCAGATTTCTAAAGTATATCCCACCTCCCAGCACGACTGTATCAGGTAGTCCGTGGTTTTACTTGCTTGGTTAAGGCATAGTAAGAACTGACTTGTGACATGCTCCGCCCACATATATGTTCTTTCTAAGAAGCAGAGATTGGACAAGCTTTCCAAAACTGGCAAAAATCTCATTAAACTAGTTTTTTATTTTTTCACATGAATTGAAAATGCCAGTTATCATTTACATTTCCAAATTTCAAAATTTGACACAATGTTCAAATTTCAATGTTCAATTTGACACAATGTGCCAAAATTTCATGATGAAATTCTTAGAATAAGATCTTGTTACATCAACTCACACTGAAAGTTAAGAACATTTTTAGCTTCTCCTGTAAAGTTATTTGTTGGAGGTTTTGTTTCAACAGTGACAATGTGGAATTATGCAGATCAAACAGATTTTAAAACTCAAACTTTTATTTTGGATTCTTTTAGAAATTAATTTCAAATGATATGTATTTTGGGTGTGAGAGGTCAAACTATTAAGATGGTAGTTGTTTTTTGTCACATAGTCACATAAAGCAGCACTATGTACGTTTTTGAGATTTGGAGACCTCTCTGGTGGAAATGTGTAATTAGAGGCAATGTGCCGAAGAATGTTTTGTAACGCCCGCTGTGCTCAGTCCCCTTCCCTGAGTGGATGAATCTGATGACTCTGAGCGCACTGAAAGGGTTTTCAAAGAGAACTCAGTCAAAACTTGTTGAAGGATGTGTCTTCTGAGGATGTGAGTGAATTATCTGCTAATGTCATCATATCTTCATGAGTATAATGTTGATTTTGCATTGGAGACCTAAACATTGAGCTGGACCTTCTTTTTTGAGTCTGTGCGTGTGACATAAAGATGTATGATGTGGTCCGAAAAACTCAAGCAAAATCCGTCCTGATGCCTCTGACTTTTAAATAATTATTTTAGGCTTTACAGGACGACTAGCAGCTTTAACATTAGCAAGATGGCAAATTCGTTGCTGTCTTTTTCAAAATTCCTAATTTCAATCAGCTACAACAACATAGTCCAGCTCAGCTGTGCTGCACTGGAAAATTGGACAATTTCACATTAGGCTTAATTGGATTTTTGCCTGTAACATGTCCATCTTTGCAATAGTTACCCTGAAAGAATGCATGTGGGGGCAGAGCACAGATATGTCAATTGTAGCCAGTGATTCAGTGGTATTGACTCTTGATTAAGGCATATGGGAGCAAAAATGCGGACTAAGGGGCACCAATGAATAGACTGGACAACACTGTGACAAGTGAAGGTGTTTTTGTGTGAATCTGTGCAGGCAGGAGAGAGAAAAGTGTGAGAGTGTGTATTTATGTACATGAGCTCACATTCTCAGTGTTACAGCACCACACAAATGACATTCATCTGATGACCTAATACACTACAGGCTGCTCCACAGTAACAGCCTCACAATCCCAGAGACACCCCAACACGCACAGCTGGTTTCTGTATTGCATAACTGAAAACCCGGTACTTGTTCAATTACACACTGTCACCTAATGGCATGCTGTGTTTTTTTTTTCCTTTTTCTTTTTTTTTTTGGCAGTTGAATTGATCAAGATATTTAAAAAATGACCATATCGTTCCTATAATGAACAGAGCATATAAAAGTTTTACAATGGCTTTAACTAAAGTATGTAGATGTCTCCACTTCCAAGTAGGACGTCTAAACTGAGCCGACATATTCAAAACCACACTCATAAATATTGCTGTTTTGTAGCATGCCTGCAGGCAGCTAGTGTTTGGTCCTCACCGAAATGCCCTGAGTCTGAATTTCCATGTTATATATATATATATATATATATATTTATATATATATGTATATGAAGAGTTCTGTTAACATGCAGGATATGTGCTTTCCAAGTGTGGGAATAAGATGCGGCTATGTGATTTTTATGCACATCAGTGAGAGCGTGAGTTATTAATCACTCGGATCTTAGCAAAGCTAAGCACCTGATCTGAAGGATGGTTTCTTGCTAAGCTGGAATCCCCAGGCTCTGTATGATAAGTACACCAGTCAGCACCAAGCTTGCCATGTTTTACAACAGCATTATTGAAGTGCTACATATATGGCCAATAGCAGACCTCCCCCTGAGCACTCGGAACGAAGCGGGATTAGCATGAAACAATTAGAACAATTGATCTATCCATGCTCCACCCACAAGCATGTTCTTTCGTAGATGTGTACTCTTGTGAGGTGGAACAAAACATCGGAGAAAAATGGGACAAAAATCAAGGTTGAACAAGCTGTACAGGACAAACAAAATCAAGATTGAACAAGCTTTGCGGGACAAACTGAGGTTGTGGGACTAAATCTGAGATTCAACAAGCTTTGCTGGACAAAAATTGAGGTTGAACAAGCTTTACAGGACAAAATTTCAACATTATGACAAATTATAGCATACTTCTAGGCTAAGAGTAAAGTTAGCTAGCTATGTCTTCAATGCTAAATACTGTAGAATGGCTGAAATGGTCACCAATGCTGCTCCTTGAGATCTACCTTCTTGCAGACTTAAATTCTAATCTTAAATTCAAACTCCTTGATTACATTTAGGATGGGCCTGCAAGAAGGTAAATGTTCTGGGGGAAGGTTGGCAACATTTTCCTCATCATATGTGCCAGATGTGCACACAGTATGACTAAAACAGACAGTGCCACAATATGTTGCCTCAAGCGATAGCCTGCCAATAAAGTCAAACTACTTGGTGACAGCCATGGAGGCGGAAATCCATAATCCTAAAGAACAGTAAGCCACACAATGTCCCTATAAAGTTAGGCAATGATCTAATCAAAGATAATTGCTGTAGCTGTAAGGCAAGGTGAGATCACACCAACAAAAAAATTGCCAAAAATTGGCAAGATATACGCTACAATTCCTCATTATTTTGTCATTCTGTAAAGCCTCAACAGTAGCTGCAAAAGAATGTATTTATGGGTGGAGCATGGATAGGTCAATTATTAGGACAAGGCCTGCATCATGTATTAACTGACACTTTTCCTCTCTAGAGTTTGGCTTAAGAGCTTGAACTCTCTTCCCACTTTACAAACTGCATGCTTTGGCACAAAATACAATATTCGATTGGCAGGAAAGATGCTGTGTTAGTCATAACCAGAACTAATACCCATAATGCCAATCCTGAAAACATGTGGATCAGCCAACTGGGAGTTGAGATTTTCCTATCGAATTGATTATCATCGACGTCTACAATGAGCCAAAGTGCTCAAGAACCCAGCCAGAAAGACCAGGTAGAGACTCAGTAGAGGTCTGCCAGTTTATAGTCATTCGATTATCTCTCTCTCTCTCTCTGTTTCTCCTCGGGAAAGCTATCCAAAACAATACATAACTGAAGAAATAGTATACAAAGACGAAAAAATATAAAGGTATATAGATATGTATGGGCTTATTCATAAAATGTAAAAGTAAAGAGAACTATATCAAGGCTGAAAAAGTCAAGACAATATTCAAATGCATCAAGAACAACAAAAAAGCATAAGCTTTTTCTTTTCTTTTTTTTTCCTTGCAGTGTTCTGGAGAAATGTGACTTTGAACCCGTTGACAGCTGACTGTTTCACGTTGGCTTCTGTAGGTTTGGCTGCTCCTTTATTTTCAATACAAACGCGATAGTATAAAAAAAGCGACTGCTGTTTTGTCTAGAAAGTCAGTTGTTTAAGTCTCGCGTCTTCCCTCTTTGCCCTTTGAAGACAGTTCCTGAGAAGAGGCGTGCATCTTTTAAGTCTCTGACTGAGCGTGTCTCTGATCACTGACCGTGAGGCCTGAGTTATAGGCGGCTGAATTGATAAGGCTCTATGTTTGCCCTCTGCTGAGGGCAGATTGTTGTGAGTCGGGGGGGTCAAAAAGGAGGCGGGCCGGGGGGATTAAGGTGTCGAAGGGAGGCTTGTTGGTATGAGGTGTGTGTGTGTATGAACAGAAGCCTGCTCACTGGGCTCTCCCCCCATGGCTCTTTCTGGACATGTCCTGGACATTGGGTTCCTGACCACTCCAGGCCTCTCCATCACTGTCCGTCTCCCTCTCCTCCTCCACGTCATCGTCATCGTCGTCTTCCTCCTCCGGCGACGGCTCGCTGCCGTTCTCGTTGGCCCAGCTGTCGTCCTCGTCCTCGCGCTCCGTCTTCATGGTCAGCAGCGGGGCCGGTGGGGCCGGCGGGGCAGGAGGTTCGGCTTTGCTTTCGCTAGCTTCAGGCTGCTCCTCGAACGCTTCGGGGTTCTCCAGCATCTCCCGGATGAGAGGGGGCATGGGTCCTGGAATCTCCATCTTCAGAGTGACCGCCCTCTCCGCTCCTGGAACAAACCCAATAAAAGCCATTTAAGGTGGGAGGATCTAATCTAGAAATGTCCCACTCCAATCTGACAGATTGGTGTTGAAAGCAAGGGGCATATTTTAAAGCATCGGTAAAGGTAATTCCAATTTTTTTAAGGCTACTTTACTCAACTACAGTCTTGTCACACACTACACTGTCAATAGAAACTTGGTAAAGTTGGTAGGGTCTACTTTAAGCATCTAATCAGAAGTATTGGTATCAGAGATGATCAAAGGTATTTTATTGGGTTTTATATCTGCTATTAGTCCAATGTAATTCTGATCCTTTATTAAGGCTATTTTACCCCATTGTGATCCAATTATGTGACAGCTGTAGAGCAGACGTAAACAGACATTATTAATGTTTAAAAGTAAACAAGTGGTCTAAATGTTTGCAATGTGGAACTATTTTAAAATGGAAAATGAAAACAGCACTACAGCCACTTGTAATATCTGCAATGCCAGTATTTAGACTGCAGCTATTTAAACTGCCAAAGCACGATAAAACTAGTCACCCATAGATTTTGACAGTGTGGTTATTACACACTGTAACAATAAAGCAGCGTACTCAAGACTCTATAAAATGGCCATTTCCAATAAAAACAGTCTATAAAGCAGATTTTTATATTTTTAGCAGCCTGGCATATTTGACCTAAATTAGAATGGTTTTGCAAACTTTAATGTACTTAAAGTGTGCACTGTGTGGCTATATTATCCATAGAAAAACAAACACCGGATCAGACCAAAAAATAGCAGATCCATGGAGTTACTGAACAACTGAATAACTGGAATTCAGGGGCACGACCATGCCTAAAACCCCTACTCCTACCAGTCTAATGCTCTATAAATTCCCATCTCAACTTCATCACAAGAAATAGAAGGTATTCAGAATCCCCACCAAGAACTCCAGCCAAAGTTCTCTTTCCTCCCTCAGACAGTCTCCCCTCATACTACCACCATAAGTTGAAGGCACAGCCCAAACTCACAAATCAATTCAACTTGGACTTCATTCGGACTGGAGACAGAAATACTTTGACACATCCTTAGTCTAGACTTAATAAACTGTGACGAATGATCCAATAAATCAAACTAGATTACATTTTCCAAAAACCATGTGATGGCATTGTTATATTGAAAGGGTGGTGTTTGATGAAATGCCATCATCCTCCTACAAAGAGTTTTAAACAGCAACTGATGTTTGCTGCTCCTTCACACAGTGCAGCGCTTGCACACGCCTCCCCTCAGATTGCACTACCATGTAACTATAGCTGTTATGCTAAAACATTTCTGAGAATCCAAGCCCAGCACAATAGCTCTGCACTAACCACGGAAGTATCTACTGCCCCACCAGAAGATATCTACACACGATAACGAACATAAACAACAGAATGCGGTCTTGTCAGTAGACTGGTCAGTTTGTACAGTGTATTACTGATTATTTAATAACTTTTTGCTGTTCCCAAAATATTTGAAATATATGTAATTCAGCAAATTATTAGAATGACAACAGAAAATATACAAGAGAATGTTGTCCTGTCATTCATGTAAAAGCTGATTGATTGGCAAGTGTTTACATTGTAAAATCAATTTACTTGTTCTTTCCAAAACACTCAAAGTACTGAATAAAACAAAGAAACCAAAAGAAGTTGGAGTCCAGTTTATAATACTTAAATCTATGTTAGGTAATTTGTTACTGCATATAAAATAACAAATGATTAAATATAACTGAATCCAAAAGACGGCAAGACAAAATATAAAAGATAACTATTCATGTACAGCTGATCAGTTTGTAGAAGTTGTTCCTGAAATACTTTAATAGTGTCCAAATGTTTTTTAGCTTATAAACAGGTTTATATGGATTTGGCCAGTTCTTAAAAAAAAACAAAATCTAAATTGGACTGAACATCTGTGTGGACACTGCAGGTGGACTGACCTTTGGTGCTGATGCCTCGCAAGTCAGTTATCTTCATCAGCATGCGGGGGAACATGTGGGGCTTGTTGGGCCGGCGGCGACGGGCATAAATTTTCAGTGCCTCCAGCAACGGTTCCTGCAGACGATCTACACGCTGAGGCTCCTCCAGATCCATACGGTCTGCACAGAGACAGGGAGAGCATTAACATACTGCAGTGTTCTCATGATTTCTTGGTTATTCTTGCTCAATTCCAAAAATATATTATTGATTAAAACGTGTCCTTCTCAAAGATCTGGCAATTAGTTAGCAATTTGTTTATTATCCATGTTTTGAATTCTCTTATAGGTCAGTAAGAAACAGACAGATCCATTTATTTAATCAATTTATATACTGTTTATATATAAATATACATATATTTTCTTTTTAAAGGCCTCCTGATTCATCTTTTCCAAAGTATTTTGGAATCTTTATTTGCTACGCAATATGACCATTTTTATTACATCAAATTTATTAATGCATTAAAACCAAAAGGTGCCTCAAATATCCAATAGAACTTTCCCATATAATGGTGTTACTGGACGAATGAGAAAAAGCTATTGAAGGAACCTCTAACTGACTTGCTGGATTCCATCAAGAACCACACTTCAGCTCCTTTTCGTTTGAGTAAGCCCTCAAGACCCTTTGGTCTAGTTACTAGGCCTAAAGGGGTTATTTTAAGAACCTAGACATTTTATGGATTTTTTCAAAGTCCTCTTGAATTCTAGTAGTTTCCTTAAGCAACCAAATGAAGTACAAAGTTGATCAGCCATGTTTTAGTCCAAAACAGAAACTAAAATCTTTATAAATATAAGATGTATAATATAGGGTGATATATAGTAGTAGACCTCAAAGCCTAAAATAACCTTTTACCTGGAAATAACCAGTTTCAGAGCATCCAAAAGGATTGCAGACCATGCTGGATAAAACAGTTCCTGAAGGAAACTGCCATTTTCAAAAGGGTTCCTCAAGACTCCCTAAAGGGTTCCACTACGTTAGTGTGGCTAGCTGAGGAACCCCAAAGTATCCTTTAATTTGTACAGTGATGGCCAAAAATAATTACAAACATTACTAACATAATCAGTATTGATTTCTTTAATTTACTGTGCCCATCTTTGCCTTGAACACCAGCTTTAAATATGTTTTTTGGCCAAAGTTAGCATCTGGCATGATAAGGCACAGAACTTTGTTGTTACTTTTTAATGTTATTTTGTGGGAGGAATGGGAATTACTGGTAATGAGAGGTACTGCAGAATTAACTCAAAAATTTTTAAGTAGTCTGTTCATAGCAAAATTCAGTAAAAGTACAGAGCATATTTTGTGTGTTTTAAATATACAGCAGGATTTAACATACACACAACTAATAATGTTACTATTAGTTCTCTGGTTACAGTAATGTTGGAAAATAAATAATGATGTTATCAAAATAGAAGCGTTTTCCAAAATCGTCAACATGTGGTCATCACTGTTGACAGTTTTGCACAGTGGCTGCTTTGACGCCATCCGAAACATCCTTTCCTCCAGGCTTTCCTTGAATCTGCCTGATCTGTAGCCCATGGCCTCATGAAATATCATAGCAGAGCTGACTAGGATGTGGATCCATAAGGCTATCAGGCAAACTTAAGAAAGCGAAGAAGAGCAGAAATTTCATTGAACTTTTCGGATTTAGCCTTGGACAACAATCAAATCAGACATATGCTTCATATGCTGTCTTCACGGACAGTTGTTTGGCAAAACAGGACGAACAGTTATTGCTGGGTTAATTATGGGAATTACCATTTTCCTTTTTTGGGTTAATTTTGGAATGGATAAAAGAAACACGTGTGTGGTTTTTCATACATCTGAAAAAAATCTGAATTATGTGTTTTCATCAGTTCAGGAGGATTCTATGTGCAGTTTTCTTTAACAGTTTTCTTCACCAAAGAATTGTTAAAAGGACATATTGAATCTCTTTAAGCCCAAACGTGGTTTAAACATCTGAAAAACTGGAGTGCTGATGATTGCTGACATCACAGCACCACAACAGGGGATTAATTGTGTATGCTTTAGCATTATTCTCAAGGTAGCACTTTTGTTCCTTCAGTTAAGCTGGTTCACAAAGAAAAATGGCAACATCTGAACAGCAGGTTCAAGAAGCTATACTGAAAACCAGTAAAGAAAACATGCTCACCCTATTAAAACGTGACAAGCAAACTTTTGAAGGGCAGTGTATCTAAACCAGCAACTACACGTTTTAATCTTTTGTGAATGACGATAGACCCCTGCTGTTCCTACTAGGTCCTACCAGCAGAGTGCAGCACTGTCACAATATTAAAACAAGGTGCAGTACCTCCACATATCAGACAGATGGCGCTGAGGAGGCCTGTCTCTGTGTCATCCATCTCCAGAGGTAGCAGCTGCCCAGCGAAGGCGAACACCAGGTCAGTGAGTGGGCCAAAGCCTGCGTTATGCATCTGTGTGCGGTTCAAGGTGAGCCCGTCTGAGAATGTCATGGTGTCCTGCTCCGGTGTGTAACGCGTGCAGATCCGCAGCATCTGACACAGTCATAACAGTCGACAGTTATAAAAAGGTTTCAGAGTCGCACGTTGCTGTCATATCAAAACCTCATTTGAAACATTGCATAACAAACGGGTGAACAGAAATGGTCCAAAATTACTTGGAATACGTTAACGTACATTTAAGGTACTTTTTTTCTTTTGCTGAACAATATTTCATCATTAAATTATACATCATTAAATCATGATTACAGAAGAGAAACCAAATCCGTGTTCTTCTAACCAGCTCACATCACTAAGTTATATGTTATGTTATATAGTGTTTTATTATCAAAACTACACTGTCTGGTACTAAGCAGCTGTAAAAAAATCTTTTTTTGCACAAGACTTTTGCACAGTACTCTATATTTGTGTTTTTGCAAGCTATTTCATTGCTTAATTACAACGATTAGCACTGTGGCTTAAACAGTCAATGTTCAAGTTACCAGAATGTCCAGGCAGGCCGATTTGAGGAGGGTGATCTGGTCGGCGATGGTGAGGGTTGTGAAGCCAGGGAGGCGCTTAGCAAACTCCACAATCTTGATGATGCACTTGGTGGAAAGCTCACTGAACTTATCCCACAGCCCCAGATCCAGCTGCACGCGGTGATCTGAGCTGGAATTCTGACAGAGAGAGTGAGAGAGAAAGAGATGAGGAGCGGCTGAGTGAGTGTTCAAAAGCCCAAGAGACACGTTTGTATACACACAACATAAGCTGTAATGCGGTTTTTATTTAGGTGCGTGATAAGGTCTGCTAAATTTAGGGCCAAAGTAGTACTAATATTACTGCATGCATAAAGCTATAAAGCTTTACTCACTGCCTCGCTGCACTGCAAAACCTTGTAAAAAAATGATTCAGTCTTAGGTAGAGACACAATACAACTTTTTCCTTTTCTGAATCTAGAGTATACCCTGACACCAATACCGATCTGTCTTAAAAAAAAAAAAAAACCACTAAGCTTTAAATGAGCTATTTTTAACTGAAGCACGTCAGTTAAGACGAGCGTCTAAAAGTAGGTTATCATGCTCAAACTACCCAAACATTAGAGTACCTCACAGTAGGAAATGCACAGCTAGCAACATGACTTACAAAAGCTTTTTTCTGCTTTCACAAAATAACCCCGAAACAAAACAGTTATAGCAGTTACAATGATGTGAAATTAGACTATGTAAAATTAAAAAAATGTAATTCTATTACTCAGCGAGCCGCTTGTTACCATGTGACCTGCTATACTTACATTCTGCTGCATTACAAGCAATTCTGAGTTATTTTGGTTTGTTCTAGAATTAGATCACTTGGCAAGCCTGGTAATTGTTCTAATGCTGATGTTAGGCTATAGGTGGCTACTTCCTGCTAGAAAAAACAGCATATGTTGTGGTTTGGATGCTGGTATGCTAATCAGCAGCAATACAAGTTAATATGCTGATCACCAGCAAAACCTAGCATATGTTGGTATTCTGATCAACCAGTATGTTCATGCTGGGTGACCAGCACCAGAGAACCATAAACCAGCTTAGACCAGCATGGAATTCATGCTGGCCTTTGCTTGTCTTTCCAGGAGGACCATTATTGTGTGAACTGCTTTACATCACTTTACGATATACTGCATTACAAGCAATTCTGTGATGTTCAGGTTTGTTACACAATCAATCAGATTCTTTTTGTCCAACATTTTCTGCCAATACTACCGGGTATGATATATGTGGCATCTCTGATTCTAGTGAGTTGTGTGTACATTTGCATATGAGAGGCCTAACTATTTGCTGTGGGGTTTAACTCACTGTGGTGTATTTTCCCAGCTGGCACAGTGAGGGGCAGGTCTCCTGGTGGGCTTTGCTCACTTTGTTCACCAACTCCTCCAGTTCTCCGCTCAGCTCATAGCTTTCCACCGGCACCACCTCCTCCTTCACGTCCTTCCTCTTCTTATTGCGGTCGTTCCGCACAGCTAAGGGTCATATACAGACAGTCGAGTCAACACCTCTGCCATGAATCAGGCTCACCGTACCATTGCCAAGCTATTATCTTAGCGGCTGGAATGCTCTCTGGTGAATCTTTGCAAAATGACAAGCCAGAGAAATGTCCTATAATGAGTCATTCTTGGAGAGATAGTTTGGCGAAAAAGCTTACAGTATTTTCCCCTAACCCCAAATGAAGCTGATCAGCCAAGAAATGTTTTGTGTCCAAAGTTTGCCTCTTTTGATTTACACTGGAGCTACAAGGCTAAATTAGCTGACAAGTAACCAAAGCTTATTCTACGCTAATTAGCATTGTGGAAACTGCATGCTTATCATCACACACTTGCATTCAACTGCATCAAGTTGTTAAATAATCTCACAGACTTGTTAATGCGGTTTCTGACACTGCATGACGTACTTTTCAGAATGGACAAATGTACGTAGCACAGCTAAAAACAGTAGCAGCCCTCATGAAGCTTGTATTCTGTTCGTGTTGAGCGGGATGCTAATTGCTGAGGCTTTAGCTTGTGACTATTGTGTACATTTGATTTCTCACCAAACTCTTCCTTCAACAGCTGATACAGGATCAGCCGTACAAACCCAGGGCCTGATCATGAAGCCAAAATCAACAGCGTAGGTGGAAACTGATCTGGGAACAGCTTGCCGTCATATATGTCTGACCCGGAGGATCACATGTCCACATTGCCAGGCATGTCCCTCTTTACCCGTCCCCCCTCCCTCCTCCCTCCCATTCTTTCCTTCCTCTCAGGATATCCAGTAATAGCAAAGGCACAATGTGATCCCGGTCTCTACACACATCCCGCACATATAAACACACACATACATGTCCCCGCGGACACATAGAGGGCCAATGTGCCACTCTCCTGGTGAGATCACTGCCGTGACCCTGGCAAGTGAACAAACACATGGCCAGCCTGCAGCCTTTCAACTTGGCGCTATTATCTTTGCCATGCCACAAATCTGTTAATGCCAGGGTCATAAAAACGCTTTAGGAAGGGCTACCAATGAAAAAGAAAATAATCACACCAAACGCTGACTGATTGATGTAAGCAGGGAGGGACTCGCTTAAAAAGTGAAAAGCGCTGGGATAATGCTGCTTGATACTGTGACTTTCCCATGCTTTCTCACTTTTTTCCTCTACTTCTCAGTGGATCACATATTCAACACAACATGCCCCAAAACGCTTTAGGAGACCACAAGGATTTGCATATGCCCACTTAAAAATGTGTGGCTTTTTTATTTGGCAACTACTACCGCTGTACAGCTGTGCGCAGACATTTGAACATCCCTGGTCAAATTACACACTTTGTTGAATCAAGTTAACCCATCCTTACAGGGAATAAACTTAAATATGGCATTTTTCTACAAATATCACTCCACAATTTCTATGTATTGGAAAAAGACAAAACATAAAATAAAAATGTGCCAAAACTTTTGCACAGGCCAAGTTTTATGTTTTATTTTTCTTCCCAATCTGTTAAACTCAGCTGCAGTGAATGTGCATTAAAATGCGCAGATGCGTGTTCTATGTATATGATGTGTTAACCTATTTTTTTACTTAGAAAATCAACAAAACATGTAATTTTACCTGAGCACACAAAGTTTTGCATATGACCACATGTGAAATACTGACACAACAAAGAGAAGTACTGAAAATCCACGCTCCACCCACAAAGGCATTCTTAGTACTGCTCTGTGAGCTACATTATTACGGTATTAAGTGCACTCAGTTTAGTTAAACTACATGAATTATTCATTTTGGGCAGCTACAACGTTTCTTTAGTATCCATGCATAACAGTAAAATGCTAAATTACCCAGCTAGACCATCTCGGCAGGCCCGAAATGACCACAACATGGAATGTGCCACCATGTTAACGTTAGCTTGGTTACATGACAAAAAACAACATCCACTATTAATGTGACCTTCCACACTTTTAAAAGTTTAATAAAGTAATAATGCACTCTAAATGTAAATATTTTGACAATATTACAATTTCTTTTTTGGGTTCAATTGGACTTTAACGTTCTCTAAAGCTCAGCCAACCTCTCAACAGCAGCTACAAAAGAATGCATTTGTGGGAGAAGCATGAATAGATGAATTCTGTACAGTTCTATGCACATTTTAATGAACAATGACTGTTTATTTACTGTATTTAACATATTGGGAAAAAATTTAAACATAAAATGTGGCCTGTGCAAAAGTTGTGGCACAATTTATATTTTATGTTTTTTTTGCAATATATTAAACACAAATAAATAGAAACTGTGCAACAAAATTTGCTGAAAATGCCAAAATTAAGTTTGTTCCCTGTAACGTACTTTCACTTCAACAAAATTGAACAAAAACAATCATTCAGGGGGATCATTCAAACTTTTGCATTCTGATCTGAGATCAAAACCTTCAGGAGTGAGTCACAGACAACACAACAAACTAAAAAGGCCCCAGACTGGATGTTTGGGACCCTTTAAGTATCTTAATGTCCACCATAATATCAAAGTTCAACAGAAAAAAAGCTCTTTTTTGCAATACCAGCAGTCAACTTGTGTGTATGTGTGCTTGCATGAGCCCTCATGGATTAATATTAATATTAGCCTGATATTAGCTCAATTACCTTAGCTAATTATATTAGCTACCAATCATGTTTTCACCAGCCTTGTTGGCCATAACTAAATTTGTCCCATAATAAACTCTAACAGAAAACTGAATATAATACTACATGAAAAACATTCAGGATACATTTGAAGTGAAATTACCTAATGAAAGTAACACTAATTGGTGGTCGGCGTTCAGGGGTTTTTAGGTATGCTGTCTGCAAGCTTGCTTGCTCTCTATTTCTGTTTGGATCTGCGCTCTAGTCTTCATGGCTCAATTTCAGAGTGTGTGTGTCAGTATGTCTGTCTATGGGCGCTGTGCCAGACGGCCCACATGCCAGCCACCCTCCTCACCTTCCTTGGACATGCCAACCTCGAAGCACTTCTGCAGGCGGCAGTACTGGCAGCGGTTGCGCGTGACCTTGTTGATCTGGCAGTTCTTGTCGCGGTGGCAGGTGTACACCATGTTCTTCTGGATGCTGCGCCGAAAGAAGCCCTGTGGCCAGGCGAGAGAGACAGAGAGAGAGAGACAGAGAGACAGAGAGAGAGAGAGAGAGAGAGAGAGAGAGAGAGAGAGAGAACATTTTAGCAACAGACTCTCACCACTGTCCCCTATTCTTATCTACGCTCCTAGTCTCTTTTCATTGGCAGCTTCATGAGCGGAAGAACAAATGTTCGCTTGTCGCTTTGCTGTCAGGACACTGCTGTTCAAACTTGCTGAACCAAAACATTTTCAAACTGTTCTAGACCTGTACTTACTCATAGGAGTGGCAATTTCACATTGTGTCATCACTGTCATGATAAGCTTTCTGAGCATTTTGTGGTTATTGTCAGCTCTTCTAAAACACTGTATGTATGATAAAAAGACATAAACTGATTAGTAACTAAGGGCATAGCCAAGGGGGGGGCCGGGGTGGCTAGGGCCAACCCAATTATAGAAAGTGAGATAGTCAGCCAATAAATCAATCACTGGAGAAAATCTGTCCTACTTATCCTGTGTGAATGGTTAAGACGTACGGATAAACTCTGCCAGAAGAGTCTGAGAACACTGAATTTTAATCAGCGTATCTCACTGTGATAGGCTGATTTGTAAACGAATGCTAGCAAAAGCTTTAACATTAAGCTTGTTGCTTAAATGGGCTTTCTACACTCGTTCTGTATAGGACATAACCACTCAAAGGATACTATATAGCACCCAAAAGGGTTCTTCTATTGTTACAAGCTTAACACCGTAACAACAGAAGAGGCCTTTTGATTGCTATATAGATCCGTTTTCAAAAAGGTTCTTTGTAGGTCCATGTACAGCATATTCTCCATCAACCTGAAGAACCCTTTCATGATGAAAAGAACCCTTTAATCACACAAAGTGTTCTTTAAGTGGTCATGGTTTTATATAGAACGTTTTTCTTTACTAAAGAACCACTGAAGCACCATCCTTTTTAAGAATGTACATTAGGAAAACATAGTAAGTATATGAACAAACCGCTACATCAATGTACAGCATTTTGGTGTTGTTATATGTTGTGCCTAATGTAGATCATGTGAAGATTGTAACAATGTTCAGCAGATACTGGAATTGCTACAGAACGTTGTTCATAGAACATTCAAAAACAGGAACAAAAACACTTGTTGTAAGTGTTGTGAGTGAAAGTGAAAACTATATTTAAAAATGTTTTAACCACTAAATAACATTATTTTGTTAACTTTCATAGAATTATGTTTAATGACCACATTAATCCATTGCCCAGTTCACTCAGTTTCGTTTTGTATCCTTTCAGCAGTGCTGCATTATTAGGTTATCTAATGGTAATGTGTGTTAACTATTCAAAGTGCACATGCTGTGAGCTAGATTCTATCTGAGGCAAATCAAGTGCTAAGAGGAACATGTTTGTGCTAAAGCTAGGTCAGCCTTTTCACCCATACTGTTATCTTATACTTTGGCTAGATTTCATATCAGACTCATGAGTAACCCGTAACAAGGGAAGCCTAAATAAGTAACTAAGGTCCAGCTATATTAATGTTTTACTGAAAATTAACATTCTCATGACAGAATAAAGAACATTACATCAAACGGTTTTGTCTTATGATTTTGGCAATAACTGCCTTGGTTTAATATTTTATTTATGTGGAATTATGTGCAGAATCAGTTCACAGAATTTATTAAATGCACCACTTTTTTATGTTATTTTATCAATGTGGCTCTCTTTTGTTTCAGTTTTTCTTTTCCAAAACTGTCTGGGTCTAACCCGGCCACCCCATTGTAAAAGTTATGGCTACGACCTTGACAGCAGCCAACTCATTATACCATTATACTATTATACCATTAAAGTAATTTTACCAGTTGCTTGATTTTTCCTTGTTTCTTCTCAAACAGGTTATTTTTGGAAACATTGAATTTAACAAAATCATTTAGTCTTAGTTCTTCCTTTTTAAACTGGGCACTACTACCATGATACATATCATTGGGCCTCATTCGCCAATATCTTCCTAAGTGTTTTCTTAAATTTGTTCTTGAGAGGTCCTAAGAAAAAAGTCTATGTCAGATTCATGACATATTCTTAAACCGCAAAACTGTTCGCACCTTTGTGCTCTTGAGTGTTCGTAGATTCTGTTCTTACCTGAGAACAAATCCAAAATAAGGAAACATTGGTGAATGTCAGAATGTTCGTGAAAATTGCGTAAGTGGGTTTTAAGAAGAAAATTCTTTTTAAGATTGGTTAGTAAATAAGACTCATTGCTATTATCTACATTTTTTTTTACATTTTTCATGTTTTGACATAATACAAGCCGTCCTTTATATTGTGTAAAAATATTTTGATGAAAAAAACTCTTTATATTAACTGACATTGAAAGTTATATTTTTCCTTCTCCTGTAAAGTTATCATTTTGGAGAGCAGAGGTTTTTGTCCAACAGTGACAACATGATATATATTGTGGCCTTGCTCTACACCAGGGGTGTCCAGCTCCAGTGCTGGAGTTCCAGTGCCCAGCACTGTTTGATTATTGCTTGACTGGATTCCTCCAGGATCAGACTTGGACACCCCTGCTCTACATTACTCACAGTTTTTGTGTTTTCATGTTTCTGGTACTTTGGCTTGGACAGTGTTTTTGAACTCTGGATTTCTAGCTGGAAGCTTCACAGTGTAACTGTATTCTGGCCTTTGATATCCAGGAAATCAGTATTTGGACTGGTTACACTCCAGAGGAATGTGCACATAAGTACTTATATTGGGTCAGGCTGTTCTCTCTCACTCGTGCCAGACCAACTCAGACTAAATGGCTACGTTCACCTCACAAGGTTAAAGTGGCATAAACCCTTTTTTTTCTGCCTAAATGTGGCCCTGACTGTTCTTTTCAAATCAGATTTGAGCCACTTTCATATAGTCATTTTTAAATCAAAACTTTTAAAAAAACCGTTTAATGCAGCTGGCCTTCATATTGTGTGGACACTTCATGATGAATGAACTAATACAAATGATCCGAAACTGCTTTGAATATAATCTCATTATGTTAAAGTTAAGAATGTGGAGCTGAAGTTTTGTTATGGCAGTGACTATGAATGGTCTTGATCGGATACATACCCAATCCATGGCCATGTAATAAGAATGGGCAAATCGGAATCAATAAGACAAAATGTGATTATCTTATGTAAATGTGGTCAGTCTGAAGTGCCGAGGTATCCTCCCAAGCTGATGCTAGGGGGAGTTGGGATCTGTACCTTGCAGCCCTCACAGGAGCTGACCCCGTAGTGGTAGCCCGATGACTTGTCCTGGCACACAAAGCAGGGCTTGTAGACACGGGGTGGTGGGGGCGGAGAGGGAGAGCTGGGAACCATCTCCTCTGAGCTGGTGCTCTGGGTCTCCACCGCTAGAAAGAGAGAGAAAAGAGAGATATATATATAAGGGCACATTGTCCAAATGCCCCAAAATATCAACAAAGCAGGGGTGGGATTAATGTGTGCGGTGGAAAGCTGATTTCTAGAAGCTGATTACGTAAAATGCAACTCTTAATAGCCAGAAACCTCTATATTTCACTACATAGAGGCAGGAGCTTCTTTAGTTTTGTACCTAACAAGTAATGGATGCTTATAGCCATCAGTTTAGCATTGTGCATCAATGCCAAATCATCACATCCTTGCCTTAAATTGCATAGATATATTGAGTAATCTCAAACAGACTTCCTTATATGATTTCTGACACTGTATGCCATATTGTTATCTATAAAAATGGATAAAAGAATGAACAGAATTCAGTCTAGAAAAGTGCTACTATTGTTTTTAGTTATATGACAAGTTTTCTACATTTTTATAAGTAACAGTATGTCATACAGTGTCAGAAACCACATAAGCAAGTCTATTTGAGAATTCTTAAGATCATGGTTTGAGGCACTACATTTGGAGTAAGAGTAAAAACCTTAAACAGAAGGCTCAAGGTTGGATAGGTGTTTGTTCATTTACATCTGTATTTTGTGTAAATGGTGACAGATTGGTGGGGGTTAAGTGGGGGTGACATGTCTGTAGAATTCATTTCCCCCAACACCTCCCCCTGGCCAGCCCTCTCCTCAGGGGGTGGGATTGCAGGAGGATTAGTTTGGCTTGATTGACAGAAAGAGAGGGAAAAAACAAACAGTTTAACACTGAGACAGATAAGCAGTAGCTCTGACAGATGTTCTGATAAGACATGTAGCTCTGCTGTGCCACAGGCCGCGTGGCAGGCCTGAGGCTTCCTCATTCTTACTCAACCGGCTGTCTGGCTCCTGTGTTACTCAGCTTTATGGGGGTGAATATCTTTCCCTCCTTCAAGACATACTCAGAATTACACACTCACTGTCTACAAGTGACATCTGACTTTCCCAAGACACTATCACAAATTACTTAAGCCCTTGAATCCATGGAACCCTAGGCTTATATTATTAAAACTTATTGTTCTATACCTGCTATGAAATATTTAGTAAGAGCTATGAAGCTAATACATCAAATTAATATAACCTAACATGCACTAGCATTTTTCTGCAAATCCTAGTGTATGATTGCTATTTATTTGCTGAGTTTTATATATTGAAAAAAAAAATAATAAAACATGAAATATAAATTGTGCCATAACAGACAACGTTATGTATTTTTTCCCCAATATGCTCAGCAAATAAACAGTAATTGTGCTTTAAAAGGGGTGTAATTGGACCAGGGGTGCCCAAACTTTTGTATACGACTGTGTATGTAGATATGAGAGTGAGGAACTGAGGTGTGGGCTCGTAGACAAAAGGTGACAAAAGGGTTCTCTTGAGCGTTGCCACAGAAGAACCATTTTTTGTTCCCTAAAGAACATTTCAATGTGTGGTCTTTGAATCAAATGTGCAAAGACGTGTGAAGAAACTTCTTACAGTTTAAAGAAGCACCACATAATTGTTCTTTACCTATTAGGGGTTTTTCCTAGAACCATAGGTCCAAGCCAAGAACCATTTAGGAACCTTTATTTCAAGACTATATAGGTGTAATCGTTCTCCAAGCCACCCATTGACAGCTTATTTAGAGCAGTGGTTCTCAAACTGGTCCTTATGGCCCCCATGAAACAGTCCTAGGTCCTAAGTTCATGCAACAAATATGTAACCACAAACAGGTACCACGCTTTCCTCAGTGCGCAAAGACCCCACAGTAACACTTTCACCTTGCAGTCACCCTCAAACCTCACCCCCTCCACCCTCCCGCCACCCCCCTGACACACAAACCCTATTTTTCTCTTGTTTCCTGGCCCTAAATTCCTAAGTATGGCCCTGGCGGTTTTTACTAGAGGGCCAGGCTCGTAAGCCTGGCCTATAAAGGTGCTCTCAGGGCCGGGGCGGAGGCCACAGCCCGGCTGCCGGGGGCTTTACAGGGGCTCAGTCACCTCGGGCAGCCATTCACACCACCAGCTGTAGCCCTAGCCAGTAAAAAAAAGGCCCAATCATAAAACGAGAAACAGGGAGGCTCTAAAATTCAAACTTTTTACTGCATTCCCAGCCCCCAGCCATGGTCAATGGAAAGCACAGAGGCTAGCCTAAACTTAACCTACAAACCCCCTCTCTCACACACACCACAGGGTTCAGGCAAAGCACCAGCTTGGCTTTTTACAAGAGCTGGGAGACTTCAAAAAGAAGAAAAGGGGGCATAAAAGGAGGAATTTGATAGAAAACAGCAAAAAAGGGACAGATGAGGGAAGGGGGCAGGGAGAGGCAAATGGTCTGAACTTACAAACAACATCTATGTTCATGGCCATGGTTACCCAAAGCCAATGCAGTCAGCTAGCCTACCTGAGAAACGTTTGGTAGATAAAGATACTGTAGATTCTTGAAAAGGTCAATAAACCCAACATAACCTCAAGTCAAATTTGTATTAAACTGGAAAGGAAGTCTCAATCACCGAAATTAAGTACCAAGTAACAGTACAGCTGGAATGTATGCAGCGTAATTCTGAACCAACACCGAAATGCAAAAAGAGGAACAGGTCATTAAGTACCAGTACGTGTTTCAGTTTACTTATCACACGACAATATTACCTAATATTCTCTCGTTATGTTTGTTTGTTCTTTTTTAACTCGTATTGTGTAAGGAAGATGAAAATGATCACAGTCATTTAGCAACATTTTCAGTAGCACGTAAGGACTTTCATATGTCAAAGGGGATGTTATGGTACTAACACCATCGGTAACATCAAGTGCAGATCAGAAAACGCCCATGTTATCAAAACAGCGCTATGTTTGGAACACTTTGTCGGTATTTCGTCAGTGTAACAAAAGCCAAAGAAAGACCATGACTATGGGCTGAACCGTGCGTGAACCCGTTTGTTTATGTAGCAATGGAGGCAATATGGTGGCTGCAGGACAGGTGCTGACAACTGCTTGGAAAAGGCCAAATCGTGGGTGGCGTCAAGAAATGACTGCTGACTGGCATCGTCTGACGGGCTGGGGAGAGAGAGAGAGGGAAAGAGAGAGAGAGGAGTGAGGGAAAACAGTACAGGAGGGGCACAGGGCTGAAAATCCATCAGTGTCCGTCAACAGCCCAAACTGGTTCCTGCCGTAAAAAAAAAGAAAAAAGAAAGGGCTTCTCTTACACCTCATTCACACACCCTTCCCAAAGCTCGCTCAACACTTCTCCCCGGACACACAATGGGATGGGCCGTCTTTGACTGGACCCCCACCTCCCCTTTTCCGTCACACATTTGCAAAAATGCCAGACCCTCCTTATCAGAGCCTGAGGCCGGGACTCTATTTGCATGACAATCTGTGAAGGCAGAGCAATGTTAGCTGCTAGTTGATGGAGGGACAGGTTGGGGGCGGGATGAGTGGTGGGGAGGGTGGGGGGGGGGTCAGTCAAGTTATCAGTAGCCACTGCTCATTTCCTGTTAAGTATCATTTTACTCCTAATCCACTTTCTCAAAGGCCTTTGTACACAAGTGCCACAGCTGAACGGGCCTGCGCTAATACCACTGTCAACCACATTTGGCACACTTTCCACCCCCAGACACACAGAATGCAGCACACGATGGGAAAAGTAATACACATAAATGCATACACTAGCTCTTACTCATAGCTCAAAAACATTTCCCACGCTGTTTCCACAGCATAAATGCAGATTGAACGAGTGCTACAAAAATGCATGATGAACAGCCCGGACACAATGCGTGGAGGCACGTGATCAACAGGTTGTGCATTGTGGCTACTGGTGCCACCCTTATTTTTGTTAAAATAAATATAGGCCTACTGCATGCGTGAAAGCAAAAGCTTGGTGTGTTTCATGTTGCAACACTACTTTTAGCTGAGCAGCATATGACGCATTGGCCGAGGAACAAATATTCTTTCACAATAGAACAGCAGATTTTGTGTACGTGACTGTGGGTGTGATTGAATCTTCAGTGGAACACTGTTCCCAGATCTAGTCTTGGCATGCGTGTGAGCGCGTGCATGCATGTGTGTGTGTGTGTTTGTCTGTACGCAGTTGTCTGTGTGGGCATTCACACAGCCAGAGTCTCTACCCAGTCTCCAGAGTACCCAATTTGATTTGCAAATATAGTTCTGTACTCGTCTCAATTCCTTTTTAAGTGTTTCAGTGTGCTCAGTATGTGCTTGTGACCTTGCTGGCTTTGCATTTCTCAGCCCAAATTCCCCAGGTCCTGCTCTCAAAAGCTGCAGGCTTTGTTTGTAAATGTGAAGCACCCATGGGCCTGGCTTATAACTCAAAGACACACACTCAGCAGACAGAAAGGGGGGCGCTACTGCCACTAGCTTATGTGTGCATCATTGAAAGGGAGGAAACTCACACTAGTAGGATCTCACAAATACAAGTATGGTTTCAATTACAAATTGTGGGTATAAGAAGTAAAAGGCCTAAAACATGCTCTATACAAATGTATGGTACATTCTAAGCTGGGTAACACTTTACTGCTACCTACATAGGCACTTCGTAAAAAATGCATAAGCATTGTTTGCCACCAGCTGTTCAAAAATACTGGAGGATTTCTGAACAGCTTATGTTAGTAACTGCGACATGACACAGAATGACACAAGGTGACATTTAAAGTAAATGACATAGTACTGACATAAACTAAGGTGATGGCAAAAAATAAGGCTTTTATAGAAATTATCATTAGCTGACCTAAAGAATGGTGCTTTGCATCTACGACACTGTGTGGCCAGGCTTGGAGGACAGGCTGTTTTGTGGCAGCAACAGCCAGCACGGCAGACGGCGCGCAGATTGGGCAGGTCGTCTGGAACAGTGTGATTGATGGGCTGGCTGGCACAGGCAGCATGAGCAGGAGGCCCCTTTCGGAGCTGTGCCCGATAGGCAAGGACACACAGTTTCCTGATGGGGGGGACCAGGTGGGGCTCTTTCTCTCTCTCACTCTCTCTCTCACTCTTTCTGTATCTGCCCACAGTTTCCTGCCATCTCCAGTGCATGGCTGTCATCACCACACTTCACTACAGCACGACCACGCTTCCTTCCTCCTGTCTGCCTCACCCGCTCCGCTGGATGTGTTTTCTGATTGTAGACTATCGGAGTGGCATTTCCACTATTAGTCAACTTGGTGAGGTGTGTTGCAGTGCAGCACAGTATTAAATCAGATAAATGTTTTTATGTACCACACCCTTGAGTGCTAATCTGAGACTTTGTAAGTAGTTGCTGATTTTTGAATATGACTGTCTACCCTAACCGCACGCTTATTCAAATGACTCTCTCTCTCTGTTTGAACTGTCTCTATGGCTCATAGTAGTTTCATCAAAAAAATGAAGGGATGGTCTGGCGTTCTGAGAGGAGAATGCATGTGTGCTTTTAGTCAAAGTATTAAACAGTAGCAGGTCCTATCAACAGCTGTCTATGCATTCATTACCTGAACCCCCACTCCCTCTTTCTCCCCTCCATTCCTCCTCCTCTCCTCTTCCCCTTCCCTGCCTCAGCCTGTTAAGAGGAGGAGCTCTTCCTGTCCCAGTGAAGCCCTTTCTGAAAGGAAGCCCTGTGATAAAACTGGGCCTCCAGCCAGGAGATGGCTCGGAGGGAGAAAGAGAGGGACAGAACCCTTACATACACCCTAAACTGGACAAGACCAGAGAATCAGCCTCAAGGAATTTGCACCCTCATGTTGTAACCAGTGCAAAGGCATGAATACACATGAATACTCCTAGGCCAAAAGTGGCTGGCTGGTGTGCAGGAAGACCCTCAGAGTTCTCCAGTGTGTAGTTGTGATTTTGGAACAGAATTAAGTCTTAGTTGCCAATGCTTTCCATAGGAGGTGGCCAGCAGGTGACATAGATCCATGTCATGCCCTCAAGGTTTGGGTTCCTACCCTTTGGAAATAACAGGAATTACACTTGACAACAGCAGTGCATATTCAACACTCTTTCTTCTTTACAGCACCTCATAAACCCCCTTTAGACCTCCTTTTTTGATGTGACATTTGTTCACGGGAGTCGCTCCTCTCTGAACAACACCGATCCTTCAAAGAAAAGGGAAACTAGAACAACCATCACTCTCTTCACCACTCCCTCCAAGATCGTAAGCAAGAAAAAATGTTCCTTCAGAATCCCAGACAGCAGGGTCAACGCTTCACCCATGACCCAATTCTCACGTGAGCACTGCTATGGCTGGTGGTCAAAACGACCTTGCAAGTGAGGCACTGGGACCTATCCTGGCTGTACAACAAAAGCAAATCATTGCGACACTGGTGGATGGAGATCTGATCCAAAAGAGACAGATCTCTGGCACTGAGATCAGCGCCATCCGCCAGTCTAGGGGAGACTGTCTCCTCCAATTCCTCTCCACTCCAGTGGCTGGATCACTCCTACATGGTCACAGACGCTCGCCGTTGAATCCGTCTGCAAGCACAGGAGCCAACTGGTCAAGGCTCAGCCTGGTCTAGCATTCAAGCTTTTGATCCCCAGGCTGCTGCTCATCCTAACACACTTCCTTCCTCCATCTGTCTAGCTGCTTGCACTCACCTGCCATGAGAGGGGGCCCCCTTTACGTGTGCCCCAGTGTGTCACATGGCCCTGCACAACAGATTTGAGGCTGAGCAACTCTTTGTTTGGCTCCTATTGCTTCCTTCCCCAAACAATAGAAACCGCAAAAGTAGAAGTAGCAGGTTGGTTGACGCCTTGGTGGCAAAAATAAAGACAGTAAACAACACAAGGGTTTTTTTTCTTCTAGTGTTATTATATATAAAGAATGCTAACTTCCTGTCATGGTAGAATTGATATTGGTCTACTCTACTGTCTAATGGCTCATGGGCATCTTATGCAAGATCCTTGTTGCCACAGTTATGAAATTGAAAACTGAGTCACACTCAAAACATTGTACTTTACCAAAAAATAATGGCAGTGGGACAAACTATATGCAGTCATACCCATAACTGCAGTATCACAGTTACAACAAATATGACATGAGGTTCAAGGAGTCTCTAGTGCTATGCTCTGTCTCACTGGCCAATTTGGTTGCTTGAGGTTCAGACTATGACTAGCTGAAATGCCCCTTTGTTAAGGCCCAGCTTCCTGCAGCACTCACAGACTTAAGCCTCCACCACTCGACAGAGCACGAGGAGCCAGTGAGACTGTGGCTTCCTGTTGTCTGTATGATTTGTGGTCAAGGAGAAATTGGCACACAACGTGATGCACAGAAATACTAAGCTTTTCAACATCACACTTCATGCCCTGGCATGGTCTGGTTCTCTGTAATGACACTCTGGGGGAAGTGTGAGAAACTTCTGCTTTGAGTGGAAGAAATCAAGAAATGATGCACAATTACGCGGGCGGAATTTTTTTCACTTCTGTGGGGCAGCGAGCTCTGAGAAAAGATTGCCCAACAGCGAAGGGTGTGGACTGCCAGTCTTCAAAGCACCACGTGTCAAATGATATCCTGTTGATGAATTTCACAGAAAAGAAATGGCTCTTCAATTGAAATGTATGCATAAATGACCTTGAGGGGGAAAATCCTCCCCATGGTTGAATACCTCTACAGCTTTTCAAGACAGGGCATAGGTCATGAGAGTCTCAGGCACTGTGTACCCACTGGTTTTACTGACTCATTCCTGTTTTTTCAAGAAAAGACTGCAATTTTTTTTTCTGTTGACAAGAATGGTGACCTGCATTTAACTGTTAGGTAAAGTTGATTTGTTCTATCAAGCTTCTTGGACTCCTTCATTCATTTTGACATTTAATTGGGAAGGTGTAGTTTGACAAGTCTCTGACTTTGCTAGAAGTATGAATAGACAAGATACATCCAGATTGGAACATATTTACTGACCCAAAACTGACAGGAACATTGCAGAGGCTGAAAACGGTGTTCAGGAGGTCATTCAAGAATGTATTTGCATTGCCCATGATGGCCCAACTGTAATATTTCACCATGCCAGACCAGCAGAGGTGATGTTTACATGGCAAAAGTTTCTATGTAACTTTGCTTTGCTGACTGGGAGTTTGAATGTACTGCAGTTCTCCTGTTGACTTGAGGTTTGATTTAACATTAAACATTGAAACCTGGGGTGGGAGCACAGGCTCTCGCAGGAGCTTCACTGTAAGCTAATGACTTTTCAGTACAGGTTCACGATAAAACGTTGCCCTACTATGTACATCTTAAACGATGTCAGTTACCATTTGACTTCGGCCTGACTGACGGACCCCTCTTCTCAAGTCTAGATCACTCATGTGGTCAGGAGGTGTCTGTGGTGTACATTGGCGGTGGTTATATTCCCTTTCATGCAACAGCAAGCCCTAGCAACACTGGAGCCAAGTCATCAGTCAACAACACGGCAGTAACAGAACCTCTCCCCTCACACAGAGCTCGCACATGGTTTGAGACTGACACAGATCCTGCCAACGCCTTGCCTCCAGAGGGAAACTAGCAGGCGCTGAGCCTTTCAGTAAACAGTCACCAGAGCCAGGGACAGAACGAACATGCTGGCCAAGCTGGGAGAGCCGACGAGCCTCGCCCAGAGATCCTTAGAGTGTTACGCTCAGCCCAGTTTGCATCTTGCAGAGATGTGAGACACAGATGAAGGGAGACAGGCTGCTAATTAGAGCACACTCCAGGGTTGAGCACAGGTAGGGCCAATGATTGACAGAGTCTGCTTGCATCCAATACAGCAAAGAAATTCACAACAGGGTGCAACAAGCTAATCTGTTAAGCTCTTACTTCTAATGTAGTTGATTAGCGAAGATGTTTGGTGTCTGAAGTTTCTTTCTTTTGTTTTGTGGTTTAGACTTGTAGTTCCTGCAACCTTTCAATACTTAGCTGACATCATCTGAGGTAACAGGAACTACTGTACACGTTTTTTTGCTAAACTACTGCTTTAATAGCCAGGCTAATACTCAGCAAATACAGTGTCATGTTTTATGTATGTAAAGTTTGGCTAAATCAGAAGGTTCTGGTCAATGTTCTTCACACAGCAGCATTTCCTTTAATGCTGCATTGAATCTCAGAATAATCCTGTCGTCTCATACTGTAGAGTCAAGATCGTGGGGTTGTCCAGAATAGCACTGTTTTTCGACAGGGCCAATCTCTTTTATTTACAGTTCCCCGACCCCAGCGAGAGTCTCTAAACTGCCATTAGTGCAGCAAGCCAGATTCCGGCAGCCCACTGTGGAATCTCAGCGGCCACGTTGGGCCTCTTTTCCTGAGATTGACAGCGCAGCAAGCTGACTCTCCAGAAGGGATCAGCAGCCAGGTACACCACATACTTTGCAATGCATTCTCCACTCAGCTCCTCCTACACCCCATAGAAAATGATTCATATGCATGTAGAACATGACATTACGCGCAAAGCTTGAGTCAGTGATAAAGGCTGATAAAGGAGCTTGTTTTCAGGTTACTGCTGATGTAAACATGCAAAAATGCTTATTGTAAGATCAGGAACAAGTTTAATAGTCAGTTTAAATAACATCCTGCCTGTGTAAAGTTGAGAGCTCATGTGGACTTCACACCTCTGAAAATGTGGCATAGAACCTGTGAAATAATTATTTCCATGCGTTTAATGTTTAATAATTCTTTTTCTTCTTTACACCCCTAATCAACAGCAATGACTGCACAGACAAACTAGTTAGAAGACCAAAGCTAACCTAGACACCAGTGATGAAAACAGCCAAAATAGATACATTGGTATAAACAAATGGTAGTGGCAGGAAAGCAGAAGAAGAAATTGACTTCTTGCTAATTCTGATTAGATCAATTGCTTCATACTAGACAAGTGTGAATATCATTGACCTACACTTTTTTCTATACCTCATCCTCTTGTGGCCAACTATTTCTTCCTCTTTCCTGGTACTAGCCCTCAGCCACCGCACTCCCCCCATCTTTCTCATTTCTCCTTCAAATTAGCCTTCTATCTAATTCATACGGCAGCCCCCTCAGGCATTGTAATCATTTAATTGAATCTTTTGTAATTATAATGAAATAATTGAAGATTTCCATTAAAACAAAAAATGAGAGGGCATGTGGGAGGGTAAATATGACAGCGGGCACAGGAAGCTCTCATTTCCCTGTCTGTCACAAACAGCCCTATTCCATGCAGCTTATCGAACTCGGATGCGGACAACGCATTTAGGCTGAGACAATGGCGCGTGTGTGAGAGAGTGAGAGGGAATAGGAAGGCGGCAACACAATCAGGAATTCCAACCATGGAAGCTAAAAACAACAGAACAATAAACAACAAAAAACAAATCGTGAAAATGCCAATAACTTTAATCAGTTAGAAAATAGGGTTGTAACTGATTAAATAAGGGCGGAGCTTTAGATGTACTCTGATAAACTGCGCTATACCACATAGATATAACATAATTTTAATGCATTCTTTTCTCTTACACTATTCATTGTAATACACTCTTAATTTGTAGCTTTGACACCAGTTCCGAACTACATTTTTAACAGGAAGAAGGGACAAGTGTAAAATTCTGTCCTTAATCTTGTCGTTATGTTGGTGAAAGAAAACATGACGTCTCATTGCTACCCAATATGTTACCAAATCACTGGCGCATTTCATTTGCACTAGTAGCTTAAGTAAGCCTTCGCCACTGTTCAGAGTGTTACACAATAAAATAAAAAAAAAAGGGCCTTTGACTCCTCTTCCTTTTCAGGACCTTAAAAAGAGCAGCACACATGGTGCAGGAGAGCTGACGCTGCCCAGCGTGTAACCTCCCTCTCACCTCTGACTCGCGGGGTGAAAATGAAAAAAGATGCACGAAGAAAACAGGAAAGCCAAGAACACGTCTGAAAGTCTGAAAGTGACCAGTGATGCTTTTGCTGTGGCAAACAGCTACGGCTTTCTGCAAGGCCCCATGACAATGGCTCTTCATTGTCAAGTGCCTTGCAGTTAAAGTTTCCCTGGATGCCATTAAGGGACAAAAAAGGGGGAACAGCGCAAACAATTAAGAAAAGCTTGGCTCCAACATGTGTGTATGAAAGTAAATCTGAAAGGTACCTTGTAAAATGGAACGTCTGAGTCTCGCTGGCAAACCAGCCAGAGAACTCTTTTTTTTTCTTTTTTTTTTTTCTTTTTCACGAGGGAAACTTCCTTCCTGTAGATTACAAAGACAACATTTGAGAATGCAAAATGCTGAGACAGAGCAGCCAGCCAGCAGCAGCAGAAGTCAGTCGGCTGAAGCCCCCTGAATGGGCCATGGGCTCAGCAGCTGGTTTGGCCCTAATGAGATATCGGGCTTGAACATCAATTCATCTGCCTCATTGAGGGGGACAATGAGGCAAGAGGGCAAGGCGGCTGCTGAAGAGGGGGGGACAGGCTGGCCTTGTTTACAGAGGCCTGAGTAGGCACGGAGGGCTGAAACGGGACACCGCTCCGGTTCTTCCCTCGGGCCGTCCTGTGCTTTTCCCACTGCATTTCTACCCCCCTCCTCTGTTTCCTGGAACCCAAGTGGGGAAAAAGAACTTGTACGGCAAGGAGCAGAGGGATACTTTTTCCTATGCACGTGTGCGTGTGTGGGTGTGAATGTTTGTTTTCATACATTTTCAGGACAAAAATATTTGAAACCCCATGAAAAACATTTCTTTTAGGTTACTGACACTAAGGATGGTTATTGGTCCATTCACTCTCAAACGTTGACCCAACGTCCTGGTAAGGTATAAAAACAAACATTTTGTGTCTGTCTGTGAAAGTGTAGGTTCGCTTAGGGGGTTGAAATCTGATTGATTAAATAAACAGATCTCATCGTGATGCGGGTTGTGGCTGTGCTGGGGGGAGGGCCTCGGCCAGGCCCTGACAGGGCATCTGTCTTCATTAAAAGCGGCCCAGTGTGGCTGACAGCCACTGAAACGTTGATGTCTTCAGGATTAATGAAGACAGATGACTCTCCCCAGAGAGAGGCCAGCACCAAGGAACAAAAAAGCAGAAGGTTGAACAAATAAAAAAACCTAAAAAGTGCAGCAACCGGCTTCCATCTGAAAAGCCCAACGATGAGAGATGGTTTTTGCGCTGTTTTTGTTTTTTTCTTTTTTTTTCAGATTGGTTGGTGGGTTTCTGCATATGTGGAACTGTTCCCTCAAAGGATAAGGCCCTTCCTTCTTTCTTCCTCACATGCACAAACGCCTAGCCTATGGAAATAGACCCCAGTTTTATCTGTGCTGAGACAGGGCCATTGGAGGAGCCAGAAGACTGTCAGAAGTCTGGAACAGAGGGAAGAGGAGGGAAAAAAAAAGAAAGAGAGAAAGAGAGAGAGAGGAAAATAAGCAAGAAAAAGAGAAGGCCTAGCCAGGCCCTTTGGCACTCAAACACATTTCTGCTGCTTTCGACTCCAGCCTGGACGACCCACTTAATTCACTTATCCCATTTGCTTGCTCTTTATTTCATTTAATTTCTTAATTTATTTATTTACTGAACTCTGGGCCAGGCTGCTCGCTGTTTCCCAGGGACAAATATGTTTCATCTGAAAGGATGCGGGACCAGAGAATCTTTCTAAACATCTCTTTCCTCTAGCCATTTTCATGTCCCGGGATGACAAAACAGGGTCACGGACAGGCATACCGGACCTGTCCACTGCAATTGTGAAGCTGAAGAAGACAAATGCAGTCTGCATGACTGGAATTATAGCAAAGTGTCAGACCCCAAACCCCACCCCCCCCCCTTCCCAAATCCCCCGCCCACCTCTAACTCTTGCTCTCTCTCCGTCTCACAAACACATACTCACTTTCCCTCTTTCACATTTCACCCCTGATCACCTTTTCGGTGGCTGATGAGGCCAAAATCTGTGTTCCTGAAACCGGACACTCCACTGTCCATCCATATACAAATGATCCACACGCATGCCCTTCTGACTGCTCTCGTGTGCCCACATGCCGAATGTTCTCACGCACAAACAACTACATGCTTGATGAACATTCCCTAGCTTTAGCACTCTTAACAAATAGCCTAAGCAAGGTGCAGGCTCTTTTTGCTGTGGTCAGTGGAGAAGTTGTGAAAGCTGTAAACAAGCCCCTGCCAGAGTGAGCTGCACAACACCAGAGTGACAGAGAGAGAAAGAGAAAGAGACAGCGAGTGAGAGGGGAAAACAGTCCACTTACACTGGACGCTAGCTGTCCCGGTCCAGGCGAAAGGGTCCAGTCCCGCAAAGAAGGGGTTCGCCTTCCTTAGCATGCACGCACCCCGGTTGGTGACATCATACAACTGGCGGGGTCCCATCCCCAGCGCCTCCATGCAGTCGAACATGCTGCGCCCCGGACAAACCGACCCTGTCCTAGAACTGCCTCAGCCTGCCTCTGCTTACTTCCCTCAAAACAACAACAACACACAACAACAACTGGCGCCAAATCCCCAGCTTGAGATCAGCGCAGTGCTAGCTCCTATCGTTGCCTTCTTTTTTCCCTTTGCTGTTCCTCTGTCAGTTCCCACTGCTGGTCGCTTCTGTCTCGTTCCAAGGGCTGGAATGCGGAGTTGGCTCCTGGTCGCCTCTCTCTCCTGCTGTCTTTCTCTGTCTCTCGCTCTTTTTCGCCCTCTCTTCTCCCGATGCCCTTGGGCAAGCTGCTCTTAGTCTGCTGTAACAGACCTAAATAAGCACTCAACATAGCACTCAGTGAAGTCCCAGCCACAACGGAGCAAACCAACTGCTTCTGCGCCCACAGAGAGGGGGTGGAGAGACAGAGAGAGAGAGAGGGAGGGGAAGAGAGGAGGAGAGAAAGAGAGAGAGGGAGGAAGGCAGGGGGTAGGGGAGGAGGAGGGGCCAAACTTAGTATGTTTGTGTGCATGCGAGTATTGCCAGCCCTGATCTGGTGGTTAGAGTTCAAACTTTTATTTCTTGCCATTGTTTTTTTTTGTTGTTGTTGTTTTGTTTCTTTTGTGATTCATATGTCAGCGAGCGGGACACACACAAGCACAAGCCCCGACACACACACTGCTCAACATGTCCGTGACTCTGCACCTCCCCCTCTTCCCCCTGCAGTAAATATGAGACACCCCCTCCAACTCCGTCTCTAATCATAACCATATTAAAGTCCAGAGTGAGTGAGTGAGTGAGTGAGAGAGGGGAAGAGAGAGAGAGAGAGGAGAGAGACGGAGAGGGAGAGAGAGCATTGTGCACTGAGCAGATGCCAAGGCAAAAAAAAAAACCCTCTCCTCTTTTGTCTCCACAAAAGACAGAGAAAATGACTGATGGCCACTTCTGCGGTTACTTCATTAAATATGTGGGGAAGATTCAAAACAGCCCCCCGACGCTTTCATCTGACTTCTCTCGAGTCAGAATAGATCAGTGACGAAATCCGCGCGCCCCAGGACAGTGGGCCGTTAGGGATGAACGTGGAAAAGAACTTGGCTGCCGTACAACCGTTTGAAAAAGAACAAACGCGAAGAACGAAAATAACTTGTAGCAGAGTCACCCCAACACACCTCAAGTCAAAGTTCACCTGAAGGCCGAGACGGCGAGCTACCCGACGACCCTCCATGAGTTTTGTGCCAGTGATTTTTTGTGACCAATATTTTAACAAGTAAGCACATAGACCACAAGAGCTATACATACAAAACCCAAGATGGGCCCACAAGATTATTCACAATAGTGATGATAGAAGGGACAGTTAGTGTTACACTCACAAATAAAGAGGAAATATATAAGAAAGGTAAATCATTGCCAGATGAAAGCGATTCTACACACTCTTATAGCTTGAATGGCTAATCAGTTTATAGAGGTCAATATTTTTACTAGTTTGACCAGGATACAATTGTTCTTGTTTTGGCCTTAATTATCCCAGCCATTGTTTATTTCAGAAGGGCAATGTCCTGAAAACCAGGACTAATATGATGAGCAAGAGCGGAGGGTTTAAACCACATTTACAAAGTTGTTCTTTTGGCTGCTGTAAGGCCGGCCAGGAAAATCACATTCTGGTGGAAAGAAAATGGTTCTGCAGAGTCAAGTAAAAGGAAAGTCCTCGGATCTTTGAATAAAGATCGTCCCAAAATATTAGAGAGAGTGTCAATATACAACCACAATGGGACACGCCAAAAACATAAGCATCTATATGCAGACTTCTGTTGAGTTACATAAATGACAATAAGGAACTTTTAATGTATAGAGCAAACTGGGTGTGCATATGCCTTATGTATTAACCTAAAATGAAGGATTTGGTCTGCTGGATTCCTTGATCTAATACAACAATTGCTCCATGCTGTGACCCAATTAGGTTTCACATTAAATTGACTTTCCTAAAACAAAGAAACTGAAAAATCAGAATATGTTTGTTTGAGGAATGATGTATACACTGTAGATACTATACCTTTTGATGCAAAGTATTTGCAAGATTGTTGGTCGTAATGGATTACCACTATAAACATCACTGACATCATACACAAGGCTGTTTTCATGTCAACTTCACTGTCCAAAGAAAAAAATCTATATTTTGTTACATCAATTAAAACACCAGCTACCTGTTACATATATTTAACAACACTTAATGATGAGTGAACCAAAGAAAATGTATGTAAAGAGCTACATAAATTTATGACAGTGAGGATTTGCATGATGAACTGAAAAGTGAGGCATAGTTGGTTTATTTATTAATTCAAAATACTTATTTTCCCCTCTTTTTCATGACTACAATCTAGATTTGCCACCTTAGTCCTGTAAAATTCCTGGACACTCAATCAGTGGTTTGAATGTTTACTAAACTTGGTGGACAGGTAGCTGTGCTCATGATGCAGTCTAAGGTAGATAGATGTCAGCTCAGCTATAGAACCTAATCTTCTCAGTTATCACAGCCTAAACGCGTCACCACCAGTGCACCTTTCCCAAGCAACTGTGCCAAGGTAAAGTTGCCTGGATACAACCAAGCAATTTAAACTTCATAAGAAATATTAACATATGAAAATGCATTTTGTGTCAATGAATGGGATTAATTTTTTCTAAGACAGGCAACAAAAACTTGAGCAATCCAGGGAGAACCTCAAGAACTGCCCACATTTGGGCTTCCATCACCAGGAGATCTACAGCGATGCCACAGCATCCCTGGAAGGAAGTCTGAGAGAGCATGAATGACCTCACTTTGTCATGGTCCTCGCTCTCCCCATCACTCAGAGGGATCCTTTAGATGGGATTATCAGGAGATTGTGAGTTCAATCCCCTACAATGCCACGGCCTAAGAGAGCATAAGTGCCCTCGCTATCTCTGCATGGGAAGGATGGTTTTCCCTCTCCCACCATCACTCAGCATGATCTCTTCCAAGCATGTTCAGCAGTACAAAACGTTCAGTGGCTCAGCATGTGACTTGGAATAAGCACTTGCTAGCCTTCACCCTCCTAGCTTGGTAGCATTGTTAGATACACTGTAATTAAATATTTCCATAGAATATGGCACAATTATGTTAACTAACTAAAGGTGCTGAAGAGGGTACCACCCCAGTGACAGCATAGTACCTTTTTTATGAGAGTGTACCAAGCTGGAGGGGTGACTAAATTGGGGAGATAAAAAAGGACTGCCAACATGTGAAACATAAGTGTTTACCTTGATGTTACATGCAATAATAATTTCATATTGTAATGATTCTTCAATTATCGTGATGCTGAAATTCCTTTATCGTCCCACCAGTGCCCTCCACCCTGCCCTGCCCTGTCCTGCCCTGCCCAAGCCCTCCTACCCCATTCCAGACCTAAATACCCCCACCATCAAACTCCCTCTTATAACTCTGGCAACACACGGGCCCTCAGTACCGCATTAAGTGGGTGGTGGGGGGGGGGTACGCTACGAAATAAATAGCTCTGCTAAGGTCCCTGCCAATGGCTGTCAGTGGCAGAACAGCTGAGGGACGGCCGGGCCTACAGCAGGGTTCAAATCCAGCAAACAGCTGAACCCAGTGCCAGAGGTGGCTGTGAACACTGTCCTACCACATCTCACCACACACACACACACACCTCCCCCTCAGCTCGGTGGAAGTGGTACGACCCAGGCTGCCTCAGAAAAAGGCACCATTTCCTGTCAATCTGTGCTGCTGCTTAGGCTCTCTGTAAACACATATGCATGCTGCCTTTTCTCCTCTTTCACACTCAGAGTCATAGTCTCATTTTTTCCCCACTCTCAGTCCACTCTGCTTTATTTAGTCGCCCTCTTTTCAGGAGGACAAAGGGAGGGATTTTTTCCCCCTCATCATGTCCAGGCCTGCGCCGAGACTGGTGCTCATTAGGCTTGTTTATTGATCCTGCAGCTTTTGACTTTGTTATGGTTTTCATTTATTTTCTTTAGGCGGCCCTCATACACAAAGTGAAAGAGGTGTGTGGGGGGGGGCAGGGCAAGAGAGCTGCTTAATAGCTCTTTTGTTTGAGCTGATACTAAACTACATCAGTTGTCTTGCTCCGCTTCTTCATGCAATTGTCACGTCTCAAGGAGGGTGGTAAAAGAGCAGATCAAAAAGCGTGGCGGTAGAGGGGCTGGTTGTAAGCCTAATAAAACGAAACTGTCTGCCTTTTTAAGTCAGCCACAACGGCGAGAGTTCACTGGTTTACCACATTTTCTGTCTCTCAATCTCTGTCTGACGTTAAGCATGAAATGAAGTCATTGTGCTGATGACATGCACACAGCGACATAGACTGCCTTTCATTCCTCACTTCTGTTTTGCAAAGAAAGAGGAGTGTGAGATTGTGAGAGTTCCCAAAACACCAGTAACAGTATTTGGTGACAGTTAAAGGGGAATTCCACGGATTTTTCAAAATTTCTGCTTGACTGAATTGTTCAGATGTAAACAAAGTGTGTTAAGAGTGTTTTGGGGTGAAATGCCCCATCCTTGAGAAACAGTGTCATACTTGTTTAGACTGTGTCAAAATTTCACGATGAATGGACCAGCAGAAATGGCCCACAACCTGGGCTGAACAATACAACAATATTAATTGTTATCATGATAAATTATGTCACAATATATATTTCAATAAACATTTCTGAGCATGCTGTAGATACCATCAGTACTAAAAAACACTTCCCAACTGCAGGTTTGATTACGCTGACAGCATAACTAAGCCTGTTTAACTGAATTTTGGGCAGCACCGTATGTGAATTGGCAAATAAAAACCATTGTACTGTTTTTGATAGCATTTAATAAATGTTGTATTAATTTGTCTGTTCTAACTTCTCTGATGTCAGAAACTATATTGTGACATACAGTGTATAGTGAAAACCCATGGCATTAATTTACATAGTAATAAGCTAAATATATAAAAAATCATTATTTATAGGGTACTTTCTATTAATAGGTGTCTGCCTCAAACCCTAACCCCTTGTCAAAATAATACTTTTAATTTTTTATGTTGATTTTTCAAAAAGAAGTGTTTGATTTCTTTTAAAGTTGAAAGATTTAAATTTATCATTAATTTAATTTTTAAATAAAAAAGTTTTTCATATCACTACCAAAGCAAAGATTTTTTTTCTCTCTTATTTTAGCCACACCCCTATATTTTAGAGCAGGAAGTGAGACTGCATTCCTGTAAAGAATAATTGAAAAGAAGAATTGTCAGCACCAAAACACATCTTTTCTGCAATTAAGTCAACTTTCTTTTGTGTTTTAATAAAGAAAATATTATGATTTTATTTGTGTACAGCTGTTTAAAGCTGTGTTTGCTAGTCATGTACTGGCTAACGTTCTTGAGTTCTGCTCAAAATTAGCTAAAACTGTCACCACTGAAAAATGTAGTAAAGTTTAAAGGAACTAATATTTTTTCAGTAGGGATACAATTGAATATTCAATCATTTATTTTAAGAAAATAAACACAATTAAGGTATAATTAGGCTCACTCAAAGCAAAAGGATTTTGGTCCAAATCAGTTAAAAGTCCAAAATGTGCTTTCGACTTTAAACCACTTTTTTCTCATGATGTATGTTGTTGGCAGTCGGCTTTACACATACAAGAAACATCAGAGCTGTATTATGACGAATTCCTCCTAAGGCCTCACTTTCCTACGCTCTGCTGTCTCTAACCGTAGTATTTCGTTAAGCACAGTTCTGCATACCTGGAACAAAAAGACAGAAAGAAAAAAACGACTTGACTTGGACATTTAATCCACACCAACTTCATCGTGTTGCTGACCCGAGCCCCCGCCCTCTCTTTCCTTCCCTGGCCAAGAGGAGTGAACTCCAGGAGAAACCCCCACAGGGCCACTAACTTTTCCCCAACTTATCCTGCTCTCTCTCTCTCTCTCTCTCTCTCTCTCTCATTTTTCTCTTTCTCCTTCACTTTGTTTCGCTTCGTTTCTGCTTTTGAAAGACCCTCCATACACGTCCAACCCGGCCGTCTGCCTCCTTTTTCCAGTGGCGCAGGAACGCTTCGAAAAGGCAAAATTTTCTTCTTTTCATCTTTCTCGAAGACCAGACTCTCCGAGTCTATCTTCACCCACCCTCCCTCGTTTTTTTCCCCCTTCCCTCTCCCTCCCTCCCTCCCTTGCTCTCGTGTGACAAAACTGCAATGACAAACAGGCCCTGAACTGCAGGAAATCCATCTCACTTAGCTGGCGCTCTGTCATCTGCCCTCGGCGCGCTGAGCTCAGGCCTATAGCTGAGGCGGACTGCAGAGCAACACTGCATTCCAGTCAGGTTCAACTACTGTGCGGCCCACTGATAGAGAACAAAGATAACAGACGCAGTGCATTAAAGGCCCTCGCCATGTGGAGCTAAGCTATAGCGGAGGAGGCTTAGCACTATAAGCCTTGAGTTAGAATTACTGTCAATTTAGTATACTATTTAATTATAATAGCGTATTTATAACATACTAGTTAAATGTAATAACATATCAAAACGGTATGAATCTCAGAGGATTATTCTCTAGAAAGTTTTTCAATGAAATATCAAATTTCAGTTTTGGTGCAATATAGAATCATTTTAGAATTAACTTTAAATGTAAATGTAACTACAGGAATTATCCACATATTAGTGAATAACAAAACATTTGATTAATCATTTTGGCCAAAAGTGAGTGAATACTTTGATTCCACACTGTTCAAAAATGGTCCTTCATAGGTTCTTTAGTAAAGGAACTGGTTATATATAGAACCATGAACACTTAAAGAACCATTTGAATGCATAAATGGTTCTTTGCATGGTCAAACTGTTCTTCTCTGTGATGGAAAACAAGTTGTATATTGTCGCTGTCCAAAGACAAAACCATGTATCTCCAATTTTTTCAATTTTTAGTTTTTTACATCATTTCAACCCATCAGCTGTCCTTTATGACGTCTGAAAATTCCATGATGAATGGACCAATAGAAATGCTAATTTTTTTTAATTATTTGAAATAAAATTTCTTTACATTAACTTACATTGAAAGGTAAGAGTGTTTTTGTCTTCTCCTGTAAAGTCACTCTTTTGGTCAAGTCACTATTTTGGAGCTTTTGGACAGTGACAATAAGGTTCTTTAAAGAGCCATTTTAAAAGTGGCTCTATATGGCACCAAAAAGGGTTCCACTTTTGTTACAAGTCAAAGAACACTTATTCTGTACTATGTAGAATAATTTTTGCTAAGAATTTAACTTAATTATATCAGAAAGCACTGCCAGTACAATGGGATGCTCCGGAGGTCATCATGCCCAAGGCTGGAGAGTCACTTGTGATCCAGAATTGATCATCTAACATCAGCACAGGACCTCGCTAGTGCCTTTATGGCTGAATGCAATCAAATCCTCACAGCAATATTCCAACATGTAGTGTAAAGTCTTCCCAGAACAGTAGAAGTAAATACCATTGATTTCAGAAGAAATGTTGAATGAGCAGGTGTCTACAAAGTTTTGGACGTACACCCTTGGTATTTTATTGGTTTTCTGAATGAAAATAAATGAACACATCCTGTACAGGGAGCAAACTGAAATATGGCATTTTTCAGCAAATTTTAATGCACAATTCATAGTTTAACATATTGAGGAAAAATAGAACGTTAAATATATAAGGTAAATTCTGCACAGGCCATTTTTTATGTTTGACGTTCTATTTTTATGTTTTTTCCCACAAATAAACAGTAATTGTGCAGTAAAATAAGTGCTCTGTAGAGGATGTGTTAACTTGTTTTCCTTTAGAAAGTCAACAAAACGTCCTTTGACCAGAGATGCTCACACTTTTGCGTATGACTGATTTCTATTCTTTAACAAATTAATGCTTACTGCCCAGATAAATAGCTTAACATATTGTTTTCTCAGATGGCCTAAGACATCTGCGCAATACTGTATGTACGTGTGTGTGTGTCTGTGTGTTTGAGGAAACTTGTTGCTGAAACACATTACCACTGATGACACAGACCACTTCTCTTTAGCTCTCTCTCTCACTGCTAAACACACACACACACACACACACACACACACATCACCACAGCTTTCACAGCTCTGACAGAGCAGGCCTGAACACGTGCACACACTCACACACACACCCACACACACACACACACACACACACACACACACACACACCACAATTCTCATGAAATACTGCATACATCAACAATGCTGTCACCAACTTATTAGACACAAAGACATGCATGTCAAATACATTCCAGAAGCTTTTGTATGTGTTTGTGTGAGTACAGTACAGTGAAGGGTGAGCAATGCAGCCAAACATAGCATTGTGATACTTGTTTTCAAGGTACACAATACCAATCACAGTGTTTCATTTCCCTGAGGTCTGTGAACAAGGCCAAATGAACCAGCGCACAAGCGACACAGCAGCGCCACAATTACAAAAAAGCTATTAATAATCACATCCAGTTAGCATTACTATGCTATTTACAGTCGTATACAAACATTTGAACACCCTCAGTCAAATGACATGTTTGATGATTTTCGTAGTGAAAATAAATTATTTATTTGTGAGTTTTATTAAGTAGAAAGTGCCATAACTTTTTCTCAGGCCACATGATATGTTTCTTTCTTTCCCCAAAATGCTACACTTAGCAAATGAACAGTAATTGTGCATTAAATTGTTCAGATGTGTTCTCTGTAGAGGATGTGTTAAATTATTTTCACTTAGAAAATCAACAAAATGTGTCATTTGACCAGGAGTGTGCAAACTTTTGCATGTGAATGTGTGCAGCTATACACTACTTGTTTACAGGCTCTGATCTAATATTAATAATCTCTCTATAATACATTTGTAGTCTAAAGTTTGGACATTCCCTGAATAGGCATTTGTCATAACAATAGACATTTTGATCTGTCCATCCTTCCACTGTGAGAAGACAACGCTATGGGTCTGAAAGGATGTGTAGCTGTCAGGAAGCTGTTACTGAGTAACTTGGGTAAGTCTGGGCCTGCTCAGATAAATCCCAGGCCTACCCAATCAAATGGAGCAAGAATACTTATTAAGTATTTCAGTATTCTGGTTGACTGCCAGAACATGGTGATATTATATTACCACAGGTTGGAAGTGTTGAAACAGGTAGCGTGATGACTTCACGGCTTCCAGGAATAGACTTCGGCCTGATGTAATGACAATGTGGGGAATTAGTGTGTTTAGAAAATGTATCTACCAAACTGGCCTTGCCACTTTTTCACAGACCTACCCAAAATTTATTTCTGCCTACACCAATGAAATAAACTAAATAGAACAGCATCTGCAAATCAAACAAAGCTGCTGGTGTTCTCAGAACAATGGACTGACCAGCCCACAGTCCAGACCTCAACATCATTGGATGTGTTTGGATTACCTGTGTTGTGAAAGTGTAACCAACTTCTAAGACTGAACTGAAATTTTTCCTGATGCGTAGAAAAGTCTTAGAGGCAGTTTTGACTGCAAATTAAATAAATGAAGTACTGTTTATATTTTTGAAATGCTCACTAAAAGTGGTTTTGAGGAACAACACAGTCTTAGCATATGTGTCTCCTCTTCAGTCCGGTTGGAAAAGCAGCTCAGGTTGCTTCTCACAAAGCTGCTTGAGAGAATGTCAAGAATGTATAAAACTGTATCAGAGCAAGGCAACTGTTAAATACCGTTTTTGTTCTCTGCATAATTCCAAATGTATTATTTCACAATGTATACGCCTTCATTGTTATTCTAAAATGTGTAATAATAACGAAAAACTCATTTATGAGTACGTCTCTATAATATTTTTATGACATACATGTTAAGTGTTCTAGAAGTGCTGATGATACGGCACATTTGTTCCACAAATCTCACTGTATCATGAAATACAGTCATACTGTCCATACATAAGTCCGGGGCTTAGTGTCTGCGATTGCCCTTCCACTTCTCCATCTCCGGACAGCGTTCCCGTGACAATCTTCCCTCATCAATCACCTCGAACACGCATACAACGCCGCCAGACACATGTTCAAGCTCCGAGAGGACGTGTAATCTCATGCTGCCATCTGACTCCTGTTAACAGTAGATTTGCGTGTGAGCCTTCAGGTGTCAGTGCAGACGAGAAGCTGAGCGGCGCGAGGCATTCTGGGATGCTCTCGGCGCGCACGAGGAGCCAGGCGTCACATGCTCGTCCCTCAAAAACTGAAAAAGAAAGGCACCCTGTAAAACTCCCGACTTTATCGGAACTGGCCATCTTTCAGCAAACATCTCTCTGCAGCTCACTGTCAAGCTGTTCTCTCCAAGAGCCTCAGTCTCTGTCTCACTCAGTCACATGACTCAAAGTAAAAGGTTGGCAAAAAAGCAAATTCACAAAAACGGCCTAAAAAGAATGGACAATGTTCCCTCATCAATCACCTCAAGCTGGCTTCAAGCTGGCTGGCTGTTCCTGTTTTTAGCTATGGGACAAACTTCTTAAAGCTATTTTTATAGATAACAGCATGTCTTACAGCAGGGCTTTTCAACCTTTTCCACCTCAAGGTCCACTTTTTTATCCATAAAAAGCATGAAGGACCACAGGAAAAAAAAACTCCGGGAAATTTTCCACACAGAAATGTTTGGGTGCCACAATATGCGACCGTTGAACATGAAATATTAACACTGGACATAAAATACATAAACTATGATGCTAACATAAGCTTGTTCTATACCTGAAATCAGGCAGAATGATGGCAAATCATGCTTCAGTCATGAGTGGACAATTGATACTTTTGTTTCTAGAGGCAGGGGGCAAAAATTAGATGAAGCTGCTTTGTAGTCCATTGTTGCAGGGCTTGTATTAATATTGTTTACCATTTGAAATTAATTTATATTTCTTTATTATTATTAAGTCAATTAACTATGTGTGTGTTAATAAGTTATTGTTTCACTTATTTTTGGCTTACTCCGTAAGTACCACTGTATTAGGCCAAGAACCACCAGAGGGTGCTTCCCGGCTCACTTGTAGTCCACTGCCCAGCAGTGTCAGAAACCACATAGGTCGCACTACTAAATAAATTAATGTGATTCGAGGCAGGCATGTGATTTAGGTGAAAACTGGTAGCCATAAACCCTAATTAGCTTTAGGAGCTAAGATGAAGTTGGACACTTTGGACACTAAGCACATCTTGGTTGATCATTTAGTAAGTTATTTGTTGTATATAATACTCCATATCACAGTTTTATCCATTTGACAGAAATTGTTTTTTTTATCTATCAATATTCTCTCACTATGATACCCAGAATACATTATGCAATACAACCATTAAAAATTCCCCACACAGTAATAAAGAAATCCACTGATGTACCAGTCTACCAAATACAGACATGACATTCATCTTCAAATGGCCCACACTCATGAATCCAGCCCACAGTGTTTGCAGTTTTTACTGGTTCCTCTCACCTTCAAGATCCATCATCAGAAGGGGGTTTTCCTATTCTATAAACCAGAAAAACTCACTCTTGAGACTGTTGTGGCACCACTTTAGGAGGTGAGTAGGCATCTTTACCACACATGTAGAAATGGTTACATTTTTAATTTGAGTGAAACACAGTAACAAGTCTGGCTGGCAGAATGCCCCCCCCCCTCTTCTTTGTGTTTTCAGCCACACCCACTGTACAAGTTCCCTCCCTCGTCAAACACGAAGCTCCACCCCTCTCCGGTCGCCATGGTTTAGTCCTTGTCCTGCGCGTGCCCGGTCCTGTCCTTTGGAAACTCAAACACTCCTCCCACACTCGATGCTAGCTTCTTTATCTTCATCTGTCATCATGTTAAGACACCAGTGACCTAGTGTACTCGCTGCCTCCAAACGCTCGAACCACATCCTATTGCTCTCTCTCCCTCTTTTTCTTTCTCTGTCGCTCTGGAATGGTGATATCAGGATAGGATATCCACAAAAGACCGGAGAAGGGTGGAAAGGGTGGAAAAGAGGAGCATAAGCCACAAAAGTTTTGAGGGATGGCGTCAGAGGAGCCCAGATTCCATTTGCTAATAATTTGCAAAATTCCCTCTCTGAGCTCTTAATTGCCTGGCAGTGAGAACACGTGCTTGCGTGTCTGTTTTTTCTTTTTCTTTTTTCCCTCTTCTCTCATGCTCAGGCTACGCCAAGCCTCTTAAAAACAGACAAATGTGGGAGATAGCCCAGGCCAAAGTAAAAGAAAGCTGCCAAGAAATCTCTCCGACATTAAGGGATCAAGCCTGTGGGTATGATACTGTAATAATATGAGCTAGCAAACCAAGTAGCGACCTTCGACCAAGATCAGGTTCACTATATATGTAAGAATTATGTGAGGAGTCTAATCCCCCATCAGCACTCTAGAGGTGTTCAATATGGCAAGATATTATTGTTATCAGAAAGAATTGCATTACATTATGCTTAATAAGTAAATCATGGGAATCTTTAAATGGCCTAAGTTGCTTTACACCCAATGGCATGTGTGTGTGTGTGTGTTTCCGGTGTAATTACATTGGCGCAATATGTCTGCTGCTTTACATCAGTTTAGTTTGTTTTGTTTGTGTACCGTTTTGTATTGTTTGTGTGTATGTTTTCATGTTTTCCCGCAGTCAGAGGACTTTAGCAGTGCATTTGGTGAGACAGCATCTGAGAGTGACTTCCCCCATGGCTCAGAGGCTTCTCGGGCTGGCTGCCTGAGCGACACTGCACCACAGCTATGAGGTTTCCCGGACACGCCACTTGTGTGATGCTTCTCCGTAGTTATGAAGCTGCCTAGGCTGGCCGCCTGTGTGATGCTACACCACAGCTATTAGGCTTCCCGGGCTGAGAAGCTAAAGATTCTTTCCAGGCTACAAGACTTCCCAAGCTAGCCGCTTAAGCTATGCTACACTGCCACTATTAGGCCTCCCAGGCTGAGAAGGATCTTCCCTTGTGTCTAACAATTCTTTCCAGGCTAGGAGGCTTCCCCGGCTGGCCACTTGAGCTGCACTACACCATAGCTACAAAGCTGCCTGGGCCTGCCTGCTGTGTGATGCAACACTGTGGCTATGAGGCCTACTGGGTTGAGAGGGACTTTCTCTGCGGTTAAGGACTCTTCTTGGCCAGGGTGCTGTGACCCTGTGCTGTGGTTTGGGGAGTTTGCCCCTCTGCCAACTGGAGAACTGTATGTGTGTTGTAAGTTGTTTATTGTTGTTTGTGTTTTTTGTTACTATTGTAAAGCATCCTTGTGTTTGAGAAAGGCGCTATATAAATTAAACTCGTAATTATTATTACTTCTAGAACACTGAATGATTGCATGTATCTTAAAAAAATGATTTAGATCAGTTGTAGAGAGCTTGTAAACAATCGCAAGTGGTGCCTACTAACAACTAACTGACTAGATGTTAGGCCATTATGACACCATCATCTTTTATTATCATTTTTACCAATTGACCGTTTGCAAAATTCTGATAGAAAAGCCTCTCAGTCAGTCACAATCATCTGGCAAGGTTCTTTCCTCAGTTACTTCTTTGGACAAAACTCTTCAAAATAAACCTGCAGTGAAAACGGAGATCACAGTAAATTGCTCAGAAATTACAAAAATCAGAGATGGTGGAAAGGTGTTACTGAGAAAGGTATAATCCCTGACACATGTAATCCTGATCATTGGTATTGTTTTTATTTGGATTAGTCTATGTGGAAGACCAAACTCACAGCTCACAGGCTGGGGTAACAGGCTGAATTATGTACAGTAAGCTAAATGTTATCTGGGATACTGTATTTGCTAAAAAATCGGTTCATTTCTGAATGAAAAATCTTCCAATGCACTCTGTGTTCTTCTAAATTTATCTTTGTGCCACTGAACATTAGCACAGTCTATTAGCACAAGTGTGGTGGTCCTTGGATGTTACCAGTTAGCCTGAGCTGAAAGTCTGGCAGACGTCCTTAAACTTGTGCACTACTGGTTAATTTTGTCTGTTCAGAACTGTTCGCAATCCTCAGAAACGTAAAGCTACACTATGTGACATATGTGGATTTGGTGATTTGTAGGCATCAACGGTGGAAAGGTGTAATTGCAAGCAATGTGCGGAAGAACTTTTTGTAACATCTTCAGACCCCTTAACCAAGTGGATCAATGTGATGATTGTGAGCGTCCGTCAAAACTTGGTGAAGGATGTGTCTTCCAAGGATGTTAGTGAATTATCTACTACATACCTTCTGTTTAAGCCTGTGCGAGTGACATTAATACATAAAGACATAGGACATCGTCCAAATAACTCCCAGGAAATCTGATCTGAAACCTCTGACTTTTGCATTTACATTTGAGGCATTTGGCAGATGCTTTTATCCAGACCAACTTACAATTTGATCATTTTACACAGGTAGGCGAAATTAGTGTTAGGAGTCTTGCCCAAGGACCCTTTTTGGTATAGTGTAGGGTGCTAGGCAAGGGATTGAACCCCAGTCTACAGCATAGAAGGCAGTGGTGGTACCCACTACACCATACCAACCAGCCAAATAATTGTTTCAGACTTTACAGGGTGACTTACAGCAGCGCATGGTCACCATATTTTAGCATGTTTTTTTCTCCTGACTCAAAAATGCGACTTCTTTCAGTTTTAACAAAAAATCTTATAGTATAAAAATCACATAGTACAACATTAAACATCATTAAAATGGTTATGTCTTTAAGTTTTCAAGTATCACAATGTTCTATTTTTCACCATATCACCCTGTGGCATGTGCCCATCCCCTGGGCCCTGATGATGGCCATGAGAGCTGGCAGGAAGGCAGAACCCAAACTCCCAGCCCAGATGAAACCCCGCAAAGACAGCAGGGAGAGGATGAAATTGGGGACAGCAGGCAATGGTCATCAGGGCCCAGGGGACGGGTGCATGCCACACACCCATTTGTAAACTAGTCTTGCTCCTGCTCTGAGATACTTGAATAACGGACCAAAAACTACAAATGTACTGCGTTTACATGGGTTCCTGGACTTTGTGGCTCTTTTGGCTGACCGTACCTTAAGCCCTGAGGTGATGATGAGGGCAAACTCAAGGCCAATAAGTTCCGGCCACCAACAATGAGGATGAATCATCTCGCACGTCACATCTTGATTGCATTGTTTCCTGCAGCAACAATTTATTAGCCAAGACTTCAAAGAAACAGCAAATGGATTGGCAAATGCATCAAGGGCCCGCGTGCCTGATTCATTCAGTATGAAGTCGAACAGAGCTGTTTACAATAGGAGCTTTTAGCAAAAAAACGTGAGTTCAGTTCAATTCCTGGCTGCAGGCTGAGGTGGACGGAATGAAAGGGAAGGTGGAAACAGGAAATGATGGACTGTCTTCAGGCCTATGAGGAAGTGTCCAGAGCTCAAGCACATACATTGCTTTCATTCCATTTCTCTCTCTCTCTCTCTCGCTCTCTCTCTCTCTTTCGCTTGCTCTCTCATTCCCTCTCTCACAAACACATTCAGAGAGGCCAGCGCTGGCCTTGAAACCCAATACTTCAACTGAAATTTTTCAGAGAATAAATAATCATGGCCGGCAAGCTGTTTGCACTCAGGCCCTTAACCGCCACTCTCCTCTTGATTTTTTCTCTCCCTCACTTTTTAAACACTCGTTTCTCAGTCCCCCTTTTTTTTCCACCCTGCCTGAGACTGATTCCCACCAAAAAAAAGATAGCTCAGCATGTGTGGGTGTGTGTGGGTGTGCAAGCATGTGGCAATGTGGGAAGAGAGAAAGCAAGAGGCGACGCAACTCATCACTAGGTGTGTTTTTAATTATGTAACTGTGTTTTTGTGCTGTTGATGCATATGAGGCCTTTTCAAGTCTTGGCTTTGTGGTCTGAATGTGTATGTGTGTATCTGTGTGTGTGTATAAGTAAATGTGTCCATGCATGCAGATTTTTATGCATAGCAAAGCAATTATACCACTTCATTCCTGCGGGGGCAGCGTTGAACAAAATGTGAGCTCCCTTTTTTTTGTGGGCAACAAGCTGGAACATGCGCGTCATTCCTTCAATACACTGCAGATCACAACACAGTTATAAATAAAGGCCTCTAGAACATACAGTTCTAGGAGAATCTTTTAAGTGGTATAGAACTTTTAGACTACTACATTACTAAAATCCATCTTTATAGAACTATCCATCAAAAGGGGAACCAAATCTGGTTCTTCTATGGCAGGGGTCATAGAAGAGAATCTTATTAACAAAGGTCTGGTGTGGCTGCAGGTTTTCCTACCAGTCAAACAGAGGCAAACCTGATTGCACTTGAATTAGTTGATCTCATGTACAGTACTGTGCAAAAATCAGAGATCATCCTTAATTTGCTTCCAATCAAAATGGCCATTAAGTACAAGTTCTTAATTTTTCACCATCATAAACATATATTAAACAAAACATTACACAGAAGTCTCAACAAGTAAATATAATATCAAAATGTTCAGTCCACGCTTTGCCTTTATTACAGCTTCCATTCTTTTCAGGAGGCTTGATTTCATTATTCCAAAGAATTCTGTAAGGATATTTTTCCACACCTCCAAAGTTCAGTCTTAGAAGTTGGCCACATTTTCTGCTTCTCATCAAGAAGCAAGTGATCCCAAACACATTCAATTATATTGAGGTCTGGACTCTGGGGTGGGCAGGCCATTGTTCTGAGATCACCAGCAGCTTCTTTGTTTGATTCACAATTTTACTTATTTTTTTGTCTGTTTCTTTTTCTCAGTAAGAGCTTCTTGACAGCTAAACGTCCTTTCAGACTCATAGCGCTGAGTTGTCTTCTCACAGTGGAAGGATGGACAGAAACTCTTGTGTGTCTTTTCAGATCTGAAGCAAGATTGGAGCTTGATTTTCTCTTAAAGATGAAAGCTGAAGTACTGTTTATCTGATGGTGACAGTTTTGGTGGTCTATTTCTTATCTCTTAATAATTTTTTGAACTCCTGTTTTTTCCTGTTTTGTTTTCTTTTCCACTTCCTTATGCAAGAGGATTACCTTACATATCCTCAGAAATATATCTTTTAAAAAATGTATGTATATATTAGACAGCCTAATGCTTGGTTGGAATGAAAACCTGCAACCACATAAGCCCTTTGTGGATATGTTTGGTGAAGACTGTTCTATTGCTTTGCTCCAAAGAACTCTTTTTGGCACCTTTTTTGAGAGTGAAAAAAAACACTAACAAACTGTTAAGCCAAGAGGGTCTAACATGAGGTCCTAGCTAGAGTAAGGGCTCTGGATCTTTGGGTTAGTGCTGGTTAGGCCCATGGGTCTCAGCACACATAAAGGAAATGAAGGAACAGCTTTTCAAAACACGAGCGCGCCGGGCCTCCTCTACAACTGGCGAAACTTTTGCAGGAGTGTTTCAGGGCTCAGTGCAGATGTTATCACCCGGTAAGTGCTGTTAATGGGCTTCTAGCCGTTTGGTGGAAGGCCTCTGGTTAATGATGGGGATCAGCTGATAACTGGACAGGGGTATTCAGGGCATTTGCAGGGCTCACACACATGCAGGAATGAATCTGCCATTAAGTGCCACTGAAGAGGCCTGTTAGAGGATTGCTGAAGAGTTATAGGACTGTACATGAACTTCACAGCTCAATACTCACACTAGAGCAATCAATCAACTTCAGTTCATGATCAATTAACACCTTCTTACTTTTCTCTCTTTGTCACTGTCATCATTTAAAATTCCATCTGTGATTTCTTCTTTTATAGTGGAACAACAAAAGCTATATCGCCCCCTATGCTTCATGTAGTGTACACACATATGATGACATGAATCAAGTTAGAATTCACCATTGATAAGACATAATAAAGTATTAAAAGCCATTGTGCTGTTCGTGCAATAATCTTTGACCGTTATGCTGCTTGGCAACCATAGCCAACTATTAATGAACTACTTTGATTTTGGAAAGAATTGTTTCTTGTGATTATTATTAAGAATTAATTCAAATACTTTTGTTGTTTAATAAAAGCAATAAGTCACTAAAGGCAGCACATTACTAATTGCATTAATAGAGTACCATAAATAATAAATCACTATTTTTTAGGGCTGTCGAAGTTAAAGCAATTACAACACATAAAAGCAATCTCATATTAATGCAGTTAAAAAAAAGGTAGTAGAGGTAACACAGGTTCTTTTCGACCCGACGAATTACCCGTAGTTCATGGTTGAGTCCAATACCTCAACTTATGAGTTACCCTTGAGGGCCACAGACATCTCTAGGATACATGAGCTGTGTGAAACAGAGAGGGCAAAACTAGATAAGGAGCTAATAGCGATGGTCATGCTTGCTGGTGAGTGAATAAAACTCACATGAACTTGTTAAGTAAACTTGTTAAGTAAATTTGTACAAAGCATATTTTGTCCACTCTTCTTGATATACCCTCATTGCACTTGAGGTGAAATTTCAGCGCGTTAGTCGAGATTACATTTTTTAATTGCTTAACAGCTCTACCACTTTTATGTCGACAACAGAATGGCGCACTGGCATTTTGTCGTGACATTTATGATGTAATGCTCTTTTACCTCGGGCAGTACAGTGTGGTTATTAATCCAAACTCAGAACTACACAGACCTTGGTTAAATATCTGTGTCCGCTTCCCATTACAGAATGATTTCCAAAATGACGTCGGTGCCAACAGTAACCACAAACAGCAGCAGCAACAAGGGAGGAGCTTCAAGTTTTGATCTGCTTTAGCTTTTACTCTGCATTTTATTTTCTGTGATGAGTCACAGGGTACATTCAAAATGGCGTACTACTACACTACATAGTGCAGTAGTATATACTGTATACTCCATGCTGCTCTTCATAGTGGTATACAGTACAGTATCCAGTATATGACAAAATCCATGTGCTTTACTACAGGGCTGAGGTGGTAGAGTGAAGGGTTTTGCTTTCTACCAAAGCCAAAAATAAACTTTAAAAATGTCATCGTTGTATTGGTCAGTGTGGTAAACGTGTGGTTTCCAAACACACACCTGTTTCCTCTGTTTGTGAGTCATTTCATTTTCACTACATTCATAGCTGGTAACATGAGCTGGTCTGACTGAATAATAAGCAGCGTGACTCCACACATGAGCCTGAAAAGCCAATGCTGAGTGGATTGTTTGGTTCAGACCAACTTTATTAAGTTACTGTTTTATCCACGTCATCTATGCAGTAAGTTAACTTTATTAAATAGACAAAGTAAGCAAACCCAATGACCAGCAGAGACAGCTGATGGGGCTTCAGGGCTGCTGCAGCTGAACAAAAATGATTTCCTTTCACTTCATTCAAAAACTGGAGCTATTAAATTGTTTGAAGCAAACTAGTCAGGGCATATGAACAGCCAGAACGGCCGAGTGACATGTTGGGATGCAGTTTATCATAAAGAAAGCTCTGCCTATGTACCAGAATATTTTGCTGCAGAGATGCATCATCTGTGTATCTTTGTCATACTGGGGAATTCATGGTGATCGCACACTGCATACTACTTACTACTTTAGGGCACAATCAGTACGCAAACAGTATGTAGGAAGCTATTTCAAACAGACAGACAGCAATTCTGGCTATCTAGTGTTTTTTTCTTGTTTTTTTGTGCTAGTTTTTGGTCTCAAGAGTGTGATGTGTGGGGATTCTGTGACAACTGTGGTCTGTAGACAATCAGTGGTCTGCAATAGTTCTGTCTTCACTCATATGTCCCAGATTTGGGTGCTTGGGCCCCTTGTAAGAAGGGCTTTAGTGCGGCTACTCTGGTACAGTACATTTGACAGAGAAAATGATACCAAAATCCATGATCACGCATTTATAATCACACCACGTCGCCTGCTGGAAAGCCACTTTAGCTGACCAACCACTGCAGGCCTAATTGACACAACATTTTTATACTATCTTCATCTGTCTACATTTCTCCGTCCCTGTGTGTCTATAGCAGGTAAAGATCTGTGTGCCAACGCTGCGGATGGTGGGAGGTGCTCAAACCTGTCGGCACAGCTGCACACTGCACGCCCAACAAAGGCAAGAGCATGTCTATGCTCTGCAGGCAATTACACACAAGCCTGAGGAAGAATGCAGAACCCACACACACACACAAATACACACACACACATTTAGAAACAGGCTCCTCTTTGCACTGGACCCATTATGAGCCGGGGATTTTTGCAGTCTGGCCAACAGACAGCTTTGACAACAATGAGGAGGCCTGTTAGTCCCAAGTCCTTCAAAAGCAAAAGCAATGGCTGGGGCCAAGGCACTGCAATGGCAACGTGTCAGTAAAACAACTTGTGACATGTCTGTCTAAAAAGAATGTCAAACGCCATCCCCCCCAAAAAGTGAAGCGGCGGCCTCCACTGGCTTCGACTCACAATCGAGAACCCCATGGGGCAGCCTGGTAGAAAAAAGTTCCTCCAGCCTTCCAGTACAAAAAAAGCCATTACCAGACACTGGAAAAATGTATTAGAAATGGGATGTAAATGATTATATTAAAGAAATTTATATAATATATTAGGAATTTTCTTAGAATGTCTTTAAAATAAGCAATAATATCCAGTTCTTCACATCACCCTAACTATCTTACCCGTATCATACATTTATCTTTTGTGAATCAAAAACAGTCATAATTCAGTTCCACATGATCGTTTTCCATCCTCTCCCCTTACTGTGCTTTTAAGACTGATATATGTTAATGACCTCTGTTCTAATTGGCTGCTCTGTATTGTGCCTCATTCAAAAAGCAGCATGGGCTGAAATACTCCTCACACTTTCAGCGTGAATGGGCGGGGCTAAACTGCTGTAGGCTGAATAGGCGGATGTATGTACATGTGTTGGTTTTCATGACATCACAAAAAACATTATATGGTTTTCCATTATACCGGCCCTTTAAGACTGATGTATGTAAACGACCTCTCTTCTGATTGGCTGCTTTGTATTGGGCCTCATTCAAAAAGCAGCATGGGCTGAAACATTCTTTATAACTTCAGTGTGAATGGGCGGAGCTGAACTTCTGCAGGCTTAATATGCAGATAGATGTAAATCTGTTGGTTTTCATGACATCACAAAAACAATTCATTCAGAATGGGCTGTTTTTGCACTTTAGTTTCCATTAATAGACTGTATGGACTGGAGAATGAACAATTTGTGTTGAAAGTTTAACAGTGTTTACATACCACATCATATTAAGACTTTTATCAAAAAAATAGCAAGGAAAATTTGCTTATTCAATGAAACGGACCCTTTAAAACTAGTAAGAAATAAGTAAGTATAGCATTTTAAATGCAATATAAGCATCAAAGGCTTTGTTTCCATGCACAATAATAACATACAGGGACTCAAAATAAGTCAGTCTTCTTCTCTGTCATTTGAGTCTCTTACTAAGATTGTATTGCTGGTAATCTGAGACCGTTACACTTCACACTTGAAGTGAGCCTTCATGAGTGCCAAGTCTGTTTACCAAACAACGCTTAAGCTCAGGACTTTCAAATAACATCAAATATCATCTCAAACTCCCTAAAGTAAGACATGTAAGAGGAGGTCACTTAAGAGCAAAAGCCCTGATTTAACATCTTCACTATTGATACAGTTCATGTTTGTTTTTTGCCATAGTTACCTAAAATATGGTAAAATTTTCAAGTGAGACTGCTAAAGGCAATTGTTTGTAAAATAAACAAAATAATCTCACAGTCGGTGCTTTGTAAGGCAAGTAATCTTAGAGATAAAATTAAAAAATATATATTATCTTGATATGAGATAATCTGTTTAAGGGGAACTCAAAATATCAGTGTAATTCAGTGGTTGAGATGTAAACAAAGTCATCTAGAGTGGTCTGATGTGAAATGGTTCATTGCTCAGAAACTCGGGGTCGTGAAAATATAGCCAACTGATTTACTATCCAAAGCCACCACATTGAGTTTTTATATGACAGTATTAAAAATGCATTTTTCTTTCTGTGTTAAAAGCATTAAACTCTTCAGACGTCTGGTTCCTATCACCACCACTTTAAACAATTCTGACTGAAGCATTTCACACCAAACTACTCTAATGAACTTCATTTATATTTAAGCCATTTATTTATGCAGAAATGTTGGAAAATTGATGGAATTCCCTTTTAAAAGATTTCGTTTTTTGCAGTGTTTTTGCTCTTTGAAAGTGACCTGAAAAGCCCAAGCCTGAGCCAGAGTCAAAAATTCAAATCAGCATTTGGCCCGTCAGCCCGCTTATGATGGATTCGTCCGATTCTATGAACATTTCTCAGCACTGCTTTACTTTCGCGCTTTTTGCCGGTCCTCAAAAAAAAAGAACAAAAAAGAAAAAAGTGAAGTATGTTTTTAATTTTCAAGAGACAGAGAGGCTCTGTTGGTGTGTGTATGTGTGTTTTCATAGCAGGGTGTGTTCTTGGATTCCGCCACACTAGGACGTCACCCCCAGGTGCTCTCACACACACACACACACACACACACACACACAGAGGCACCTACCCCTCCTCTTTCCACCTCTTTCACTCTCTCTCTCTCTATGTCTCTCTATCTGTGTAAATAAATACCTACAGGATTAGACTGCCAGTGATGGGGGGGTATTGATTGACATCTGAAAGGCTGGAGTGCTGTTCAGGCATGCTGGAGACGGAGAGACACCGCAAAATGAGTGTGTGTATGCCTAAGCGTGGGGGGGGGGACTCATTGTCTTTTACTTACTTGTTGCCACCCACACCCATAAACTCCCCCAGCACCCAGATAAGATTTCAGATGACTGTGGCTTCCCCCCGTCTAGCCACAATGTCTCAATGAGCGGACCCCCTCCCCCCCCACTCACATACTCATACCCCAATCCATCTACCAAATACCTTCACGGGTTCACTACACCTGTGCAGGTAAACCGAGTCCCATCAAGCCCTCTCCATCACGTGGTAGAAGATAATCGTTGGTTAAGACGGCTTGTGATTATTCTGGAATGCTTTCAAACTATAAAACGAGGGGGAAAAAGTTAGAGCTGGTGATTAAAACAACAAAAAAGTGTTTGCTCAAAAAAAGGAGTGCAACTGTTTCCTTCTTTTCTCTCTCACTCGCTCTTTCTCTTTCACTCACAGGCCCTGCAATTCAGTGTGCAACAGCGCCCCCTTGGACCTCACAGCCAGGACACACTGATGTAAAATGTTCCAAACCATCCAAAAATTTTCTTTCAAAGAACAAAAAAAAAACAGTGATTCCATTTCAATTCATTTCAGCCTAAAAGCCCCTCTGGAAAAGAGTAAAAGTCGGCCGCCAGGCACACGAGTAACGCTCCCTCTTCCAGAAAGTCAACGCTTTTGATTCTCCCTCACTCATATGACACAAACGCTCCTCAAAGCCTGATCTACTCACACTGGTTTATTCATGCTGCAGTAACGTTAGATTGAGGAAATTCCAAGGTTTACAGTCAGTGGCATAACTAGCAGGGGGCAGGGAGGGGCAGTCGCACTGGAGTCCAAGGTGCAGGGGGGTTCACGGGCGACCGGTCCCCCAAAGTTTGATAGTTTGATAGTTTGATCTGAGAATAGTGTTAGATCAGACATATGTAGTAGAACTAGCTGGTGAGCTAGCTTAGCCAGTCAACTAGCTTACAGCATCACAGTTTCTGTTCACAACTTTGCAAAATAGATGAGAGGCGGAGAGAACAGTGGAGCTGAGAGGACAAGAGAGATTGTGCTCAGAATAACTAATTCAGCAAGAGAGCAACAGGCTAGTCTTTAGCATCCTATATTAATGTAATGTTAGGCTGTTACATCAAATATTTAATTGATCCACCTCTGATTGAGATGGTGTCCATTGTTGACTTTGACACATTCATCATTTGCTTTCAAAAACACTCCTGGTTCTACTTCCTAACGTAGATTTGGAATCATTTCTTATTGGAAATAAGCAACAACGTTCTACTACAACCTGCCCGGGGTGTTTCCTGCCTTCTACCTGATGAACGCCGGGATGGGCTCTGGTATCATGACCCAGAAGGATAAGCGCCTTTGAAGATGGATGGATGGATGTTCTAATACATACACACTACTGTGCACAAGTCTCAGGCGCCTAAGAAAATGCTATGTTAAGCTACTTATGTGGGCATTTTTTTTTTATTGAAAGTCATTTTCATCTGGGGGAGCCCATTAATTTTATTTGCACTGGGGAGATCCTAGTTATGCCACTATTCCCTGTCCTGCATCTGGGGTAAGATAGTTAACGCTGACGCAAGAGTCTCCGAAGCTCATCTTCTCATATGTACAACTACAAATGCTATGAAGTCAATGCTGAAAAAAGCTGACGCCATATGGTACTATATTATAGTTACACGTCAGTTTTTAGCCTAGCAGCTTGGTATTTAATTTAAGCTAGTGTTTAGTAGGTGCATTTAGTAGCTTAAATGGCCAGTAAGAGTTCGGTAAGGTACTCTGCTAACTTTACTATGAACCATGAGTGCCTTAATGCAGCACAGACATGACTGAGGAGTCTGAATGAGAGTGGCCAGGCCTACTGAAGCTAGAAATGATATTTCTCTGTTCTCAATGTTAACTCGACAGGCCAATATCCACATTATCCACTGAGCAGAAAATCTTTTACCTCATGTCGAAGACAATGGCACAGGTACCAAAACTGTTTTGTAACTTTCCGCTATGAAAACTGGCCATGGCCCTGTAAACCTACTGGTCTAGAACCAAGGAACCAGTGACACAAGGGAGTCATGGGATGGGGTAATATTACCATGTAAAGTTGCTTACAGGAATTGATCCACTAGTTTCCAAGAGAAGAAGAACAAGCTCAAACAAGTACTGAAATTTTCCATGTTTTTCGGAAAAATTGATTGAAAACATCAGCAACTTCGCTTAAAGCCAGGTTCCCTAGAACAACAAAGCAAATTATAAATAAACTGAAAAAAACTTGGAAAAAACAACACTCATTCAAAAATGGAACTGGATAGCGCACATAAAAAGGAGAGAGATTCGGGTCCAATGAGCGCTCTAAGGGTGTAAAAATGCACCAATTCAATCTGAAGACTCGCTTCAACTGTTTCAACTAGAACGTTAAAATTAATGTTAATAATATTTACATTTATTTATTTGGAATTTATATTGATTTACAACCAAAATAAAATTTGCGGACTATTTTCAAAATAATACAGTAAAAATGCTAAAAATGAAAGCTTGCTTATTTATGTATTTATTTATTTATTTACGTCCTTACTTATTGTTTTTATTGTTACTGGAGTTCCTTAAGTCGTATTTGTGTTTTTGCAGATAACTTTGAATTGTACCAAGATAACTGAGTTGGATCTAATTGAGATGAAACTTGACATGATTAGAGATAACACACACACACACACACACACACACACACATCATCTAAACCGCTTATCCTTCTGGGTCGCGGTGAGAGATAACACAGTTCCACTTTTTTTTATCCGATAGATACAAATATCTGATATCAATACTGATACTTACACTGATAACATCAGGATCGACCAATACAATTTTTCTTTAAATACTAAAAACCATCGAAAAGCTCTATTTTAATTGAAGCATTTAACTTATGATGAACATCTAAGAAGCCACCATGCTTAAACAGCTCAAATACTCTACTACTCCACAGGAAGACACAGTCGTATGCTAAAGTTTGCCTGCTCCTGGTCAAATGACATGTTTTGTGAATTTTCTAAGTGAAAATAAGTTACACATCCTCTACAGAGAACATGCTTCTGCACATTTTAATGTACGATTATTTTTTATTAATGGAATTTAATGTATTACAAAAAACAAAACAAAATGTAGCCTGTGCAAAAGTTATGGCACATTTTATTATTTATTTTTATTTTTTCCAATATGTTAAACTCAGCAAATTAACAGAAATCGTCATTTTCTCACTTAGAAAATCAACAAAACATGTACTTTGACCAGCGGTGTCCAAACTTTTGCATATGAATGTACACAGCTAACAACATCGCCTCATACAGTGTGAGTGCGTGCTTCTTTTTTTCCTTCCAGCATCCAGTCCAGCATTTTCTCCTGCTACCAGCCCTGTACAGATACCTGGTATCCGACTGGTGCCATCTGTAGTTATGATATACTGAATCATTTCCTAAAGAATCAGAATCTAATTGAATCACTGTGAGGTCTCACATTTACAGCACGAGAATGCCCACTTCTCAAGCTGATGGAAACATGGTCTGGTTCTTAAAAAGCTTCACAGGCTCCTGGGAGAAGGAGTAAGGAAGAGTGAGAGAGAGAGAGAGAGAGAGGTTCCTGTACTCACACAAGGCAGCCATCTCTTTGGGGAGGTCCGCCCCGAAGCGGCCGAACAGGCTGCTGTTGGCCATCAGGTCAAAGGGGGAGTGGCTCCGCATGGAGTTGAAGGCGAAGGGGTAGACAGCGGGCGGGAAGCCGGGCATGTGGCTGCGGTTGGTTGCCATGGCGACGGCGCAGGCCGAGGCTCTGGTCGGCTGGCCCTGCGGTCCCTGCCAAGCTGCCAGGGTGGGTGATGGGGGGGGTTCACACAGCGACGGTGCTAATCCAAACTGCTCCCGGTCCGGTCCAGTTAGTACTCAACCTGCAAGAGATGGAGCAGAAATAAACATAAATAGGTGAAGAGCAATACAAGAGCATTCATGATGCTTCGCCACATACATACGACAAGCCTGACCACCGCTCCTCTACCTCCTCTACCGGCCAAACAGTGTGTGTGTGTGTGGAGAGGCCATGAGGCACGAAAAGTGCCAGAGAAAGAAGGCGAAGTTGAGGAGCGATGAAAATGAAAGAGGCAGAGCAAGGAAAAAAGGATAGAGGGAGGGGAAAGGAAAATAAGAGAGTGGTTAGGAGAGAGAGCGAGTGAGAGAGAGAGAGAGAGCTGCTCTTGTTTCTGCAGTTTTTGAAAGGCGTCCAGACTTTTGCAGTGCTTCCAGGCTATGCCATATGATTTAAATCACCAGAAACTCCACAAGAAAGGGCCCCTCTGTTTGCGCTGCCAGGCCCAGCTCAGGCCCAGCTCAGGCAGCCAGGCTCCAGGCTGCGGGCCCTGCGCTGCCCCTCTCACCCCACTCCCCCTGGGGCCAGGGGCCCAGACACAGGCCCCACCGCAGGAGGGACAGAGAGAGAGAGAAAGAGAGAGAGACCAGAGCAGGAGGCACAACTGCTTTGCTTTAGATTTGCGCCTACTGAATCTTACTCAACCAAACAATGAATAAATCTTGCTAATATGCATATAATATGCATATTGGCCTGCACTTTATTTTGAGAGTCTCCTATAGATTATCTACAGATGTTCAATGCCTTACCAAGCCATCTAGAGAAACTCAGTTCCCAACAGTGTTAAAACAGTGTATGAAGGTTATTTTGTTGAAACAAAACCTCACATCTTCTAACTGCAAACTCTACAAGAAAAAAACGTAATTTTTAGGTACGTTAGTATTTCATTTCAAGTTTTTTTGAACATTTTATATCAATGTTAACAGTGTAAAGGGTTTAGATAGATTTAAAATGGCAAAAATATGCACATAAAGTAATATGCAAAAGACAAATTTCCACTATAGTGGACATTAAAGTTAATGGAATCCAATCTAATATAACATAATAAAGGACAAGCTGAGCATCTACAAAGCATCTACAGAGAACAGTTAAGATGAAGTGTTAATGCATACTGTCACAACAAAATGGCTTTTTATTCTTTGTCTTTACACCATTTGAAAACTCCAACTCTCCTTTACGTTGTATTTAAATATCACGACGAATGGACCAACAGAAATGCTCCACAATTACTTGGAATAAAGCCTCACTACATTAACATACATGAAAGGCTGACTATTGATTTGCACTATTGCACTACTGATTGTTTTGTTCATGTTTTTAACATGTTTTATGAAGGCTATTTTGTATATTGTTGCCATTGTAATAAAACCTCATATCTCCCAGTTGCTAAATTTACACAAAAATGAATGGTCTATATTTAAGTACGTTAAAGTAATGATGTTTTATACCACCAAATTTTTTTGGTTCATTCATCATAAAATGTTCACAGTGTAAAGGGGAACTGGCATTTTCAGACGGTTTATTAAGATTTACGACAGCGACAATATGCACATAAGGAAAAACTGAAGACAAGTTTCAACTATAGTTGACAATAAATTTAATTTAATCTAATTTAATATAATAAAATAAATGACTCTGTGCTCATACACACATGCATACCCAGCTTTGTGCTGTCCTGTCCGATTTTCGCTTCTCTGAAGTGATTTTATGAGCGAGTGAGGGACTGGCGGCCTGTTCTTTACATGTGGGTTTTCTTTTTTTTCCTTTTTTCAACACGCTGAGCCAAAGAATTCAGAGTTTTCTGGAAGTGCTGTGGCTTTTGCAGCAGGGGGGGCAGAAAGCAGGGGAAAAATCCCACTAACAAATCAGACATAAACAAGGCTTGAACTTACGGATCGGCCGGAGGGAGTAGCACACACTCCGGAGCGCTGGGGGGCACTGGGGGGGGGGCACCAGGGGTGGCCATCTGCCTAGCAAAGCAGCTACAGCTTTCCAACACACACACACACACCACTACATCTCTCTCGCTCTGTCTCTCTCTCTCACAATCACACAAGTTTAAAAGATGCATAGACTGCAAAAAGTTCCACATGCTAAAAACTTTCCTCTCACTGCACGACTTTTTTCTTCTCGTGAACTACATATACACCCACACACCCAAAAACATACACACATAAACTCATGAAGGCCTATACACATAAATGGGACCCTGCTCTTTACATCTCCGGCTCTCTTTCTTTTTCTGTCACATACATGCTCTCGTACTGCAAAAACAAGCAAGAAATCATCTAAAATGTAGTCAATATACCTATTATTTTTCATTATGAGACTGTTGCATAAAACAAAATTATCTACATTATGTCTATCAACCATCAATGCAGTAGTTTTGGTTTTCAAAAAAAAAAAACTAATCTTATAATATTTTCAAAACAATCTCATAATTAAAAATACTGGACATGTTGAGTACAGTTAACATGATTCCACCTGTCATATCTTTTTTGCAGCGCAGATGCAGAATTACGCAACAGTTCAATTCATGTTCATTATCATCATTAACCATTGAACCTTTTACTACTGTTATTATTATTATATAGTTTGTTGTTATACAGTGTATTATTATGTAGTGGATTATTAATACTGTCATTGTTCAGTGATCATTATGATTAAGCAGTAATTCATTGCTGAGTTACTTCTATGAACTAATTAGTAACTACTATAAATTAATATTAATTATTCAGTAACTACTATGATTTATTCACTATCTACTATGAATTATTCCGCAACTACTATGGATTGTTCAATAACTACTATGAATTATTTAGTAACTACTATGAATTATTTAGTAGCTACTATGAATTATTTATAAACTACTATGAATTATTTAGTAGCTACTATGAATTATTCAATAACTACTATGACTTATTCAGTAACTACTATGGATTATCCAGGAACTACGATGGATTATTTTGTAACCATTATGAATTGTATAGTAACTACTATGAATTATTCAGTAATGTGGATTATTCAGTAACAGCTATGGAATATTCAGGAACTACCGTTGACTACTAAGAAAGCATTATGCAAGGAATGTAGTGAAATGAAAGTGAGAAACAGAAGTGTGGGCCCACACGCAGCCCCTTACAGTTTAAGGGCTTAAAACAAAGAAAAGTAAGCACAAATGAAACCAAATCCAACACACAAGACAAGGCAACTAGTAAAGCCCAAAGAATAAAACGAGCCTTCAGCCGTGTCTTAAAAGACACATGGACTGCACAGTTTCATGAGTGCACATGTTAAAAACAACAGACTTCAAGCTTTTCTCTCACTGCTTGAGTTCTTTCTTCTCATGGCTATATGTATGCCTCCCAAAAGCACACACACATACACACACATATATACCCTCCCTGCATGTCTTTCTGGCTCTTTCTCTTTCAACAGAGCCAGTTAATTACAGCCTACTGCTGCAGGCAGCTTCAAACCACCACTAATTTAGAGTTCCATTACAGTAAACTGTTCCACATGTGCATCCCCCGGCTCGGGCAGGCTCGGGTGGCCACGTCTCAGGAAGGAGAGGAGCCCGCCCCCAGCCAGCCAGCCACAGGGCCCTGCCATCTCTCTCTCTCTCTCTCTCTCTCTCTCTCTCTCTCTCTCTCTCTCTCTTTCTCTGCCTCTCTCTCTGGCTTTGCTCATGCCCCTAAACTGTGGAACCATTTTTCTCTTACATATCAGAATGTATTGATTCAACTACCACTTTTGAGAGAAAGCTTATAGTAACAGTTCTGAGAAAATTCAAATTTAAACAATTGTCTTCTTAATTCAAGTGTAGTTGATCAGCCAAGACATACTCAGTGTAGCAATTTTGCTTCAGTAGTTTTGCACTGGAGCTATGAGGCTAATGGAGCTAACAAGTAAATGAAGCTAATAGCTAACAGTTAGCATTGTGTAAACCGCATGCCTAAATCATCACACACTTGCCTTAACCAACAATGAGTTGTTAGGTAAGCTCACATAAACTTGCTTATGTGTATGACATACTGTGATCTATAAAAATGGGCAAAATTCAGGCTTCAAACTGGCTACTACTGAATGTTTGTCCATTTTATATCATGTCACGTGCTGTTTTCATACTGAAAATCTGGCACAGTCAGGATAAAACCAAGTCTATTTAAGATTACTTAACTACTTAACATAATTTAAGGTAAGTGTGATGATTTAGGCAGTTTGCATGATGCTAATTAGTCAGCTATTAGCTTCCATTACTTGTTAGCGGTATTAGTTTCATAGCTGCAGTGCAAAACTAATGAAGCAAACTTTAGACACTAAATGTGTCTTGGCTGATGAAGTACATTTGGTGTAAGGGGAAAATTAGGCAAATTTACTTTAAGACTTTTGGCTTTAAGTCCTATTATGTTTATTTAATTTGTGTTCATGCAGTTTTCATGTGATTTTCTTTGTTCGAGGTCTATTTAGCCTGTTTTGCCTTGTATTTCATTTAAGTTCTCTATTGTGAACAACTTTTTAGAAAAGTTTACATTCTTCTACCCCTCATTCTCTCTGCCTGCCTCTTTTATTCTATCCACCTCTCTCTTTCTCTTTCCCTCTCTGGGTCTGTTTTCCATCCGCTTAGTTCTCCTAAGGGCTCCCCGATTTTTTCCAGCCAAGACCGTGCCCTCACCCCCTTTTTTCTGCCCACACTCCCCCCACCCTCCCTCCCTCACCCCCTCTCTCTCCCTCACCCCCTCTCTCTCCCTCTCTGCTTATACAACGCCGCCCGTGACCCCATAGAACTGTTCCATATGTAACAGATATCATTTGGAAGTCAGCGCTCAAAGAAAGCACACATGGGCTGAAGTTCACACAGGTGCCTCGGAGACTCAGGCCGCTGTAACAGAACAAACACTCTTGAGCGGTTCCAAATACACAGAGAAGAAAACGGTCCCGAGGCCGAATCCACAGCCATTACAGAGTCATTACAAACAGACAATACCATAATTGTGTTTTCCTCACATCTCAGGCAGGACCAGGAAACGCCTGTTTCAAATCGAATGCAGACGTTGTCAGATTTCTGAAGGCTGCTTTGGGAATAGAGGTGAAGCCCATGATGAAGGAGTAGCTCTTCATCACTTTACGCAATTACATGCATATCAAGCCCAAACAATAAACATATACACATTGTGTAAGATGCATTGCATAACATGGCATGCAGATTGTATGATGCTAAGTGATGAGGTATAAACTTACAATATTTTATTTTTAGCCACTTTTCTGCCCTGTTTAGTCACACCCAGTTTCATCCATTACATAATAGGTCTCCCCATTACACAATACTAGCAAGCTGTCAGGGTGAAGACTAGCACATGCTTCCTTGTGACTTGTGAAGCGCCACCACATCTTTCCAAATGGCCTCTCTTTGAACGGACTTGGAGGAAAATGCTAATCGCTAATTCTGTTACGTCAGCTAACAGACACCCAGGTTGAGTAGCATCATGTTGAGTGATGGGGGATGAGGGAGGGCCATCTTACCCACACAGAGAGGGCAAAACCAGTTATGCTTTCTTGGACTCCCATTTGGAGTAAGGGGAAGAAAACTGTGTGAATTAGATTGTTTGGTAAACTACAACTTTTAGACCTCTCATTAAAGTTGAGTGTGGTTTCAACTCCTCTCATCAGTTTGGCGATCTGAGATGCCTCAGAGCTGATTTTCCGCATTTCCAGTGCACGGCGTATAGAAAAAGTAGGGGTGAGAGGGACAGGGAGAGAGAGGAAGAGAGAAAGCAAATTACATCCCAGAATCCTTGAAAGAGAAAAAGGGCAAACAAGATGCCGAGATAAACAGTGGAAAAGAGGGAAAAAAGGAGAGAGTCACGAGCAGGCCTTTTAAAAGAGAACTGATTGGAAAGGGATACATGTTTCTAGAACTTTTCCCCCCAAACACAATAATGAATTAATAAAAGACTTGGCGCCGGCGTGTTTTAATGAGTCACATCGGCCGATCGGCTTTTACGCGGGCTGCGCTGGGTTTATGGGGCGCAGGCTGCACCGAGTGAGCTCATTCCACCCCTCCAACACACACAAACACACATACACACATACATACCCTCAGCTCAGTCTCTGGCACAGCCCCCTGGGCCCCGGGGGCACACACACTCACACTCATACATATACATACCATACACCATACACCCATAAGTACATTCACATATGGTCTCTCATTACTGCTGTATCCTGGCTGACTCCGAGACACACACATACATTTACACACACACACAGAGACTCATTCACCCTCTCTGGCAGCTCTGGTGGGCTTGGGGGGCATGCAGCAGGCAGCCCACCGCAGGCCCAGTGTTTGCAGGGGATTAGGAGCCCGGGCTGGGACTTTCCGCCAACCTCTGCTTTCACCACTGACTTTGGTCTTTCTTTATCCTACGCAGAACAAACTTTTTCAACAGATCATTAGCAGAGCATGCTGAGGCCTATTAGCCTCAGTATGAGAGAATGAGTGAGAGTCAGAAAGGGAGAAAGAGGGAAGAAGAGAAAGAGGACGGTAGGCGTAGGGAAGCTCCTGGCAAGGCTGGCACATTTTGTGTCGACCGAATTGACTCCCAATCCTGGACCTGAAATAGCCCCTCCCCTGCAAACGTTGGCATTTTCCCTGCCTTAGCATATCTGGTCTAAGGAATCAGATGATTAACAAGACCTTCCTGAGTTGAGCTGGGTGGGTACTGTTGTGCAAGGTAGTGGATACCCAGAATTGCTTCCCAATTCTAGTCAATTCACTGCCTTGCACAGTTTCAAGTATTCCCTGCCCTTACACATCTGATCCAGTTCATGAAGATCTTGAGAGTTACCTAATGGATCAGGTGTGTTGAAGAAGGGAATAATCTAAAAAGTACTGGGTACCAAGAATTGGGGTTGAGAACCACTATGTTAGGGCAGGGAAATTTTCTAAAATGTGCAAGGCAAGGGCACTCCAGGACCAGGGTAGGGAACCACCATTCTACAGTACCGTCAGGAGCACTTGATTGATGGACCTGATGACGCACCCTCTCCTGAGGCGCCGAAGGTTGCCACAGCGAAAGGGTGAGCGGGTCGTGTTTGGGGTAGAGTATCCCAGGAGTAGAGTATCCTTTTCTTTCAAGAGTGAAAAGTACCTCGCAGGGATCAGGTGTCGCTACTCTCGCATTCTCCCGCGGCAAAAACAACCACTTGAGTCTTAACTGTTGAGCCATCACACAATTGGCCACAGTCAAATGTGCCACAGTCAAAAGCAAACAAAAAAAGAGACAAGAAGAAAAAGACGAAGAAGCAGGGCGAGGCGTCATGGGAGGAAATAAGAGAAAGAGCTGAGGGCGAGAGTTTTTCTCTCTCTCTCTCACACACACACACACTCATTCTCTCTCCCTGGCTCTAACCGCCAGCCATTCTTACCCTGGTGCTGTGACAGATTTGGGATGGTACAGCGGTTTGGATTCATTTCCTGCCTTGCTCACTCCCTCCAAATATTTCCACCCTATAGTCTTAAATCTATGCCTTAACCCTTCTTCAAATTTCCACATTAGCTTTCCATCGCCCGTCATTCCTATAAGACACCCCGGCTTTCAGAGGTGCCTAACCACTGCCTGGAGACTTGGAACAGGACGGGTTTTGGGGAGGCAGGGGGGAGTGGGGGGTTCCAGGCACGGGATGTGCGGTCTCAGATCAAACCCGGAACGGGTGAGGCATTTTAGGCTTCTGAGAAAGAACCCCAGCTCATTTATTTTGCAAAACCACAACTGTTCCATTCCAAAAATGGATGTTTTGCAGGGAGTGAAAATTTTGCTTCAACGCTTCCACAGCCAAAAGAGGGGGGAAGTAAAAAAAAGGAAAATGCTGAAAGAATGCCGTCACAACTTTCACCTGAGGATATTCAGAGTAATGAAATCAAACCTATGGTATTGGTAACTGCAGGGTAAGAGATCTCTGGCAGACTCTGCTTTCTCCTCTAACACTCCAGAGTAAAACTTGCCTACTCCTGCTCCGTGTGCACACATGCTTCACATCCTTTATTGCACAAGATCCGCACAGTGATTCAGAGCATGAAACACATGCGCCGACGGTTTTAACATACTATTTCTGTCACTGTGCCTTTAAGACTTATATATGTAAATGTTCTCTGTTCTGATTTGCTCCCCTGTACTTTGCCTCAGCCAAGGCTGGAATGGACTAAAGAAACTGCTAAGTTCAGACTGAAATCTTCAGAGTTGTCGGATACACTTCAGCTACACCTTCTGGATATCTACATCGTTCGGCAGGATGAAATGATACAATTGCTTACCGAAAGCCAGGAACAGCACAATGTTTAATCGTTTTCCCACAATTCCCGCTCCAGTAACTGAGCTAAATACTGTCTGAAGTAACAGCACTCTTTATCACTTCACAATGATCGGGTGGACTAAACTGCTGACTAACACCTGGAGGTAATAAAACAAGCAAAACAAGCTAGCGAGCACAATGCTATCATTTGTAAACAGAGCAGTTTTCCATTTGAGGTGTCTATTTTTACCATGTGCAGTGTGTTGCCTGCACACACAACACAAACACACACCTACATGCTTAATTTGAGTTTTTGGTGGGGTTTTATCAGCCATGCTAGCCTATGTTACATCTATGGGCTAACAAACTAAAACTAACTCCATCAGACAATGTTTACCAGTGCACCATCGTCCCCTACTCTAGCTGTCTTGGATTGGTTTAAGAATTTCACAGCCAGTCTGTTTCCTCCCTAACAAGCAAGCCATGGCATCTTAGCAGGGTTATGACATCACAATCATGATACATTTAATTAAGCAATAGAACATGAGATGGAGTTTGTTATTGCGAAATTATTCGCTATAACACGTGACCTCAAGTGTTCTATTGCTTTTATACAGCAGTTAAATAAATAAAGTAAGAAATTAATAAATTGGGCACTGAACATGGCTTTTAATATGTTTTAATGTGAGCAATTCCTTCCACCAAATTACAGTTCCTTAACAAGCAGCTTGTTGCTACATCAGAGTAACGAGCTCCGCTCACTCGCTGCACAGCCAGTTGTTCGTTCCCCAGCTCCACACAGACCAACTGACAGTTTGGGAATTTAGTGCAGTCTCATTTTCAGAGTCTGACCAAATCGGTTGTAGGTCAAATGTGATCTTAAAAGTGTCCATTTTCTGTTTGTGGCAAAGTAAGAAGTAAAAACGCTCAAATGGCTTGAGCGTCTCCTAGAGCTGACAAAGTCATTGCTTAGCAACGGCGTCTCAGCGGAGTGATACAGTGTTTGTGAAAAACCCGTGATGTTTTGGCGAAATAACAGCACGGTTAGAACGCTTCTCAACCAATCAGCTTGCGTGGCTGGAAGTAACTGTTGTATATTTTCCAATATATGAGCCCTATAATAGGAAAATGGAACAAGCTGCTCTAGGACTGTTTATAGTTGACTATTCAGGAACAGAATAAAAGGTATTTATATCCTGCGTAAAAGTTTGAGGACACGTGCACGACATGCCTTTACATTTGGAGCTCTTGTTGGTAAATTAATTTGTCTCCATGTTGTGCCATGGCGACATTAAAATAAGACGGTGGTGAAATCACAGCGCCATAAACTCCCATAAAAATGCATGTGGATCCAATTGAGCAAAGATGCTTGAATGCGAAATGTGTTCTGTGAAACATTTGGCTTGGTGCAAGAACGCCTTGAGGCTAGGTGAGGTTCGAGCGGTCACGAGGTGGGTCAACACACACCACTGCAGGCTGAGCATGAGGAGCACAGGCCAGACATCATTAACACACGCACAGCAATTTTATGCTTTTTTGTTTAATGATCCCTTTTTAAGTGTTATTTCTTTCTGTCTGGTTGTTTTTCTCCCTGTCTGTCTTCCTTCTTTGTCTGTCTTTATTTCTGTCTCCCTTATTTTGTTTAACATTCTACCAAATTGGTTCAAACTGCAGTCCCACAGGAACAAAAAAAAAAAAACCCTTTTAATAAAACAAAGAAGTATACAGGCCTTGTATGTTTACTAGGATTATAATATGATCCATTTAAACCAAAGGCATTAATTGAAACAATAAGAAGCTAAATACATATAATATTATAATTTGTAGTGTACTTTTTGTTGGGAGGGGTCTATCCTAAACCCTAACCCCTAAATTTCAACTTTTGAAAATAACAGTAAAGGGTTTTTTCCTACCTTTTCTTCAATGTCATTTTTAAAAAGAACTTTTTAATTTCCTTAAAGTGAAGTTTTATCAGGAGTTTCTATATGAGTTTAGTTTAAAAAAAAACTTTATTCAAACAATGCTGTGCCATGTTTTCATGTCACTACAGAAACATAAAAGTTTTAGTCTGTAGACGGAGCCTTATTCTAGCCACACCCCTGCATTTTAGAGCAGGGACTGAGACTGCATCCCTCTCCCTCATGGCCACATGGTGAGCAGTAAGATCCCATTGTTACGTAAACGCGTAAATGTGTCCCAAAATCTGTGTGAACCTTAAGAATTGTCATTACCGAAACACATATTTTCTGCAATTAAGTATACTTTTTTTGTGTTTTAGTGAAAACATTGTCATTTTATGTGTGCACAGCTGTTTGCTAGCCATGTAATGGTTAGCGTTTCTGAGTTCTGCTCAAAATTGGCTAAAATCATCACTGCTGAAACATTCAGTAAAGTTTTGATAGTGTTACGATTGTTTTGTTAGTGACAAAAATTGAATGTTCAATCATTTGTTTTACTGAAATAAAGCTAATTAAGGCATAGGTAGGCCTGTCACAATCACTACATGATCATCTGAACACGATTATTTATATTGTGATAATTGCAATTATTTAATCTGGCCGCAATTATTTTTTAAAGTCATTAAATTTCACAATCATATTGTTTTGCCAAGAGCATTAGGTGAGCTAGATGAGTTTTCATTACTCAGCTCGAGCCAAATAAATGTAAATAAAACACTTCTTTTTGCTAACTTTTCTTTTTCTGATTTAAAGTTCTTACTTTTAACTGTGTGCTTTAAAATGTTGTTTGATAATTTGCTACCTAGTACAGCTAACTGTAGCTTGCAGAACAAAAGTGTTCGTACACCTTTTCAGTCTCAAGAGAAAAATGAAATCTTCGGTAGAACATATAACTGTAGATACTTGTCCCACACAGTACAGTGCAGTGTAAAGAGCTAGTTAAGCAAGATAACTAATAAGCCAATTTAACTGCTTTAGATTTGTACTTTATTAGATGCATAAAATGGAACAAAACAGCAGATTAAATTGTTAATCTCAATTTTTATGCGACAATTAATCATCAGCTAACATTTCACGATTGAGACAGGCCTAGGTATAGGGTCACTCAAAGTAAAAGGCTTTTAGTCTAAAGTCCAAATCAGTTAAAAACCCAAAATCATTTTTAAAATGTGACGCTAAAAGCACATTTTGTCAAAAATATCATCATACATATTATGAAAATGTTTTAAAGTATCCTGATATATTATTTTTTCCAAATCACCCACCCCTGCTTTCTTGCTAGCTTTCTTACTGTTGGTCGATATGTATTTCTTGCTGTTTGTCATTGTTTTTCTTGCTATCTGTCTTTCTTCGTGTCCATGGTTGGTTTTAAAGAGGTGGCTGAGGTGGCCAGTGCCTTCCATGCAATCTGACTGGCCACCCCAAAATGTGACCCCAAAATTTCTGCCATGTCATTGGCTTCCACCTCGCTGATGGGCAGGCATTTACACTTTTAAGAAGAGAGTTGTTTTGATGCCAGCAGAACAACTGTCCAATCGCTCTCTGTCTTTCTTACTGTCTATCCATCTTTCTTGCTTGAGGTCTGTCTTCCTTTCTCATGGCCTTTCTTTACTACTGTACATCTTTCTTTCTGTCTACAGAAAATTTAATGGCCAATGTCCTTTTTTGGGAAAGAGGGTTACCTGTACGTGAATACACCACTAATTTACAGAAATAAAGTGAAAATTCATAAAAACATATGATCACCTTTATTTCACAGATAATTGCTTTTATTTTAAGGGTTGTTACTGCTATGGCAAGTGTATATGTCTTTGTGTCTGCCCTGCGATGGACTGGCGACCTGTTCAGGGTGTTTCCTGCCTTCCGCCCAATGACCGCTGGGATAGGCTCCGGCATCCTCCGCGACCCATAAGGATAAGCGGTTTAGAAACTGTGTGTGTGTGTATGTGTGTACTGCTAGGGCCTTTACACACCAAATGCGACAGTAAATTAATTTGAGCACATGTATGACTAATCACGTCTTGAACACTAAATGCCAACAGCGAAAATGGGACATTATTTTACTCAAACTTATCATTTTGCTATTGGCATGCCAACAACCAAAATGACAGACTGGTCCCAGCAACTAGAATCTTTTCTCCGTTTGTGCTCTGCTTTGTCACAGATGCTGTTACTATCTCCAGAAGCAGCTCAAACGGGGTACAAACTGAGTTACAGACATCTACATGTGAAAGCTGTCATAATGTGTTCTCTCTCCGTGCTCCCCACCCAATCTCATCATTTGCCCGCTTTGATCAGTGGCTGCGTGCTTTATGACACTCCAGCTGACGCTTGGCATTGCACATAGTGACTGTGTAGCAAATCTTTGTCACTCGACGATATTCTGCTGGTTTGTTTGATTTTGTCACAGCGCAAATAATATGGCAAATATGTGTATATCTGATGCATAAAATTGCGTCTGAATATTTTGCGTTTTCACATAATTTATTCACCTCACATTCAGTGTGCAACAGGCTTGAACTAAAGACACTATTGAAGGCATACTTTTACTGTTGGCAGGTGCTTGACTTTTACCGTTTTTTTAGAGCGCATCTTTCCTTATTACTGTGTTTTTCTTTCTTACTGTGTCGGTCCTTCTATTCCACTCTCTGTCTGACTATCTTTCTCATTGTGTGCCTGCTTCTCAGTCTGTCTGTCATCTTTACTTACACCCATTCTTTCGTTCTGACTCTCTGCCTGTCTCTCTTTAGGTCTGCCCATCATCCTATCTTACAGTCCTTCTCTCCTGCTGTCTGTGTGGCTTTCTTTCAGGTTCTCCATTCTTTCTTTCTTCCCTCCTCTGCCACTGTTCACCTGTACTTTAGGCCTCTGTCTCGCAGCAATAATAAACTAAAACTAAAATACTGTCTCGCGTAACAGGTCGGCCTCCAAATTAAACAAAGCATTTCGCTGTCATCCACCTGTCATTTTATCATAAGCCTTTTTAATGCAGAAGATAAAAGTGACACATCTGAATTCCTCAGCTGTAGGTGGGCGAGCAGCTTCCGGCAGCGCCGCGTATTCCATCGATTAAAACCGAGCTGTCACCCGGTTGCTCCTGGCACCCGGCAAGCATTCTTCACGCCCTGTAAACCCGACTCTGGCATGGCAAACAAACCTGATGCCATTCATCATCCGTCACTTGAAAATGGCTTGTCCTGAAGTGATAATTCGAGTAGCGGAAGAATCAAATAAATTGTCCTATAATCACAAGCTTGCGTGAGAGCTTCTATTTCTGTCCGCCTCTTGCTAATGCCAATAACAGTGTCATATCAAGCACTTCACACAATGTATCATTTTTCACTGGCGCAGGGCGGGACGGGTTTTGTCACTAGTGTACAACCTGTCCTTAAAAGCTGCTGTCAATCAAAGCTCACACAAAACAAAACAAACAGTCAGGACGCGACAGGGAGGGTTGGTGTGCTCTATTTCGGGTGGCAGAGTAGCACATGTATAAAAGAGTGTATAAAAAGGCTGGAAAGAATGGGTAGAGAGAGAGAGAGGGGAAAGAGAGGGAGGAATAAAGCACTTGGTGGCACCACTGAAGTCATGACAGCTCTATTCCATGATGTGATCTTCAGCTTCGGTGGGGAAGAGAAGAGTGGAGAGCAAAGCAGAGGATGAATGAATGAAAAGTATCCTTAAAGGAAAACTTTAGTAATCCAATTTACACACGTTTCCCTTTACTGAAGGTCTTAAGTTTGCGCCTTTAGATGTGCACTGTGGCTACAAGGCTAACGTAGCAAGTAATGGAAGCTTATGCAAAGTAATTAGCATTGCACAAACTTCAGCCTAAAAAAATCTCAGCTTTAAAGTTGTTAAAGGTGCAATGCGGCCTAAAATTTGCATTTAGTAATTAATTTGTTGTGTTGTGCAGTATTGTAGGACATCAGCCTCATCAGTTTGACACACTATTTGAGCTTTTGTTTCACCCTTTCTGCCAGAGGAAAGCAGTTGTCTTTTTGCAAAACTTCTGGATACATAAAGTAAGTGGACACCCCTAATTATTAAGTTCAGGTGATTCAGCCACACCACTGCTAACAGGTGTATGCAATCGCCATAGACAAACACTGGTAGTAGAATAAGCTCATTGACTTTAAACGTATCACTGTCATAGGATGGCACCTTTGCCACAAGTCAGTTTGTAAAATGTTCTCCCTGCTAGGTCTGCTCTGGCCAACTGTACGTCCTATTATTATGAAATTGAAGCGTCCAGGAGCAACAACAGCTTAGCCACGAAGCGGTAGACCACACAAACTTCCAGATTGGGGCTGCCAAGCACTGAAGTGCGTAGCATGTAAAAATCGCCTATCTTCTGCCACATCACTCATTACAGAGACTGTCTCTGGAAGCAACACCAACACAAGAAATGTGCATCAGGAGCGCAATGAAATGGGTTTCGATGGCCAAGCAGCTGCACACAAGCCTAAAAAGGGGAGCAACTCCACATTAATGCCCATGGTTTTAAAATGGGATGTCCAACAAGCATATAGGCGTGAAGTGTCCACATACTTTTGGCCATAGAGTGTACATGTTCAGAAGAGGTTTCCCTAATCTTTAAAATGGAAAATCTGCTCTATAGACTACTATAATACGGCTGTAAGATGCAAGTAGCCATGTTTAAAACAGATGTAGCATTATTTGCGTTTTTCGTGTTAACTGGAGAATCCCTTTATAAAGTCTCAAAAAACCTGTTTATGCAGTTTCTGAGATTGTATGACATACTTCTGTCTTTAATAACCATCAAAAATACTTGTGGCTTTAGCTGCGATATGCTTTTGCCCATTTTTATACTTGTTAGCTACATTAGCCTTCTAGCTCTAGTGAAAAAGCAAGCAAATATGTCTTGGCTGACTGATGACATTAGGAATAAGTGGGGGAAAACTGCAAATCAGATTTTTCACTGAACTACTACTCTAAATATTAATGAAAACTAGTGAAGAACGGAGCAGTTTGGGTTTATTTGAGCTCGTGTTATTTCTCCACATATATCAGGGGACAGTGGCTGCTTGATGAACAGAATCCTTGTACGATGACCACTCTGATTGCGGCCATGGTTCGTTACATAGAGTAATCAGACAAGAAATCAGATTTAGAAAAACAAACGAGGCGGCTGCCGAGCTGGGCCAGCCATTTCAGGGGAACACGGTTTATTTAATCAGGTCATCAGAGGCTAATAGATGGCTCTCATTACAGTAGCCCTGCCACAGAGGAGCATTCACACCCGCGCATATAAACACATGTACAGACACCACACGTTTAATAGCAGTCCTAACATGAACACACACTTACAAACGGCTTCTAAGAGCAGATGTTCAACTTTCACGCAGGCACACATAAAGCTTTATACACACACAGCCCAAGACACATTCTTACACACCTGCAAAAATATACAAGGGAAATAGTGATCTGATGGCTTCCTTCATAATTATAGAGTAGAGACAGCGCACCCCCCCCCTCAGTTTCCCCCCTCATACCACCTGTCTGGCCCCTCCCTGCCACTTGCGCTCGATTGGCCCCTGAATTCCTAACAGAGACGGAGGTGCTCTGTGGGACCGCCGAGAGGAGCACAGAGCTAGGCACTCCAGCAGTGGGGTGGTCTTGCCATAAAAATGCCTTCTAAAAGACACCGGTGTCAAAACAGGTTCTCTCATGCAAAGTCATTCAATCTAGTACAATATAAAAATACAGTAAAATATACACCTGGAATCACTTATTAATAGTTTTTTCTATTTTACTCAATAATAACACACACGATGTAGGTAAAAATACTGCAAACTAGAAACTAAAAAGCATTTTAGACACTTTTTTTTAACATTGCATTGCTTGGGAAGAAAAAAACACTAAGTTCTTTGGAAGTTATACATAATATGCTGTTACTATCAAATTACAGTAATTTTTTGTTAAGCTATTCCCCTTAAGGTTTAAAGGGCTCATATCATGAAATAAAATAGTTTAATGTACTATGTAAACATTGCAGTCCATACAGTCCATACTTGCGAATAATGATTCAAAAACAGCTTGTTTTGAACTCACTGTTTTTGTGATGTCACAACAACCAGCACATTTTCATGTATCTGCCAATTCAGCCTGTAGCAGTTTAGCTCCACCTTTTCATGAAGAACTTCTGAAGCGTTTCAGATCAGACTGCTGTTAGAATGAGGCACAGTACGGGGCAGCCAATCAGAACAGACATAATTTAAGTGTATGGATCTTAAAGGTACAGTAGCAAAAACAACTTCATTCTAAAATACTAAGAGTTTAAGGGAAGTAAGAAAATTGCCACATTACAATGATTTACGACTGCTTTTGGTACATAAAACCAAGTGGACCATGGAGGAAAAAAAATAAAATAGACGAAAATGCAGGATGTGGGCCTTTTACACATAATGTTTTAAACATAAAGCATTCTGAACGTTATTTTTACTATAACATCATTCTTTATGCTATACAACTTTATCTTGATTTTTTATGGAATCTTCTACAACTCTGGACACAGTTTTATTATTTATTATTCAGCTACTAATTATTAATTCCTACTAATTATTTGAAACATGAAGTGTCACATACTGGAAAAAAATGGTAATCTACAAAAGTGACTATGTGGTAACAAGCAAATTAACTGGTTTTATTAAAGTCAAATTAATACTTTGAATAAACCACTGATTCATTTAAAGTATTAATTTGAGTTGAATAAAACCAGTTAACTTGCTTGTTACCACATAAAATCACCTTTTTAGGTTGAACTGATGAGCCATTTTTTCAGTGCAGCACTAGCATACTATTAACATTTTATGCTTTTTTTACAACCAACTTGGCCTTATATTAAAAAAACAACAGATCCCAAACTTCTGAATGGCAAACTTTTGAATAGTATGCCTGTAATATAAATCCCAAGATCAATCGTTTTAAACAGTTTTCTTGGCTGCGTAAGTACCTTATATGTCGTATGGAGACCATATTAAGCATATTACTCATTTCTGACTTGAGGCTGAGTGGACGGATGCAATTGATGATGCTATATTTAATCTGTTTACTCGCAATCACTTGAGGAATCTGTGCTGTTCCACTAGGCAGCAAACAGAAGCCGCATTTTAGCTGCTGGAGCTTTGGATGATGGTGGAACGTGAATATCTGGTTTGACAATAGTTTGTTGCTCTTTGTGACAAGGCCTTTTGTTCTTGCTCGTGTAAACTCAGAGTTGATCTGAGAGACATAAACAGCTCGGGAAAAAAAAAAAAGAGAAAGAAGCTAGGGCATTCCACTAAAGTTAGGACCTGACTGTGTGCTTGTGCTTTTTTATGACTGTGGGGTTGAACTGCTGGCTCTGTTGTTAGCAATGTGTTTGTTTCTCAGGCTCCTCCTCAGCCCAGATTGTTGCTGGATGTGTTAACTAGCATTCCGTCACACATTAAAAATAAACACAATATGCTTTTGCGAAGAGACTGCATTAACCACTGACATTCAGTGCATTAGCATATAGCACTTAAGAAGCACTTAAAACTCAAAGCTTTTATTTTGGTTAAATAGCCAAAAAATGTTTACATGTCCAAATTTCCTCTTATCTAATTCTTACCTCCTCATAATTCATAGGTGGAATAAATAATACACTCAAGGTGCAGAGGTTAAGACATTTATGCTGGAGAAGCCATAAGAGATCATAACAAACCAGCTGGAATCATTACACGGGTCAGTGAAAGACATTTATCACTGTAGCTCCTGTTGTTTCGGGAGTCCTTTCCGTGAAAAGTGACGTGGGAAAACAGAATTAAAAACAAAAGTAAACAGCAAGATGGTGAGAATACTTACACCTACGTATCATTCAAGAGTTTTCCTACCTATAGTTCACAACTAGAGGCGGGTAGTAACTAGTTATGTGCAGTTAAGTTACATTTTTAGGTATATTTGTATATTTACCATTTAGCCATTCATACTGAGTTACTGCCTATTTGGCAGTTTGGTTTCATTTTGTTCTACTGGTTCATCTGATACTCTTTTACTCACACACTCTTCAAAATAAAGGTTCCAACATGGTTCTTGGTTTGGACATTGTTGGAAAACCACTTTAATTGATTATGAGGTAAAAAAAATGGTTCTTCACATTTACACCGCCCATTTACAAAAGCTACACTCACTGAAAGATTAGCAGTGGATACCAAAAGTGGCACAAAACAACTATTTTTGCACGAATATTTCTGAGAGTGTTTGCGCTAGGCTACTTTTACTTCTTCTAGATTCACTATGTCAACAAAGCAACAAGAGAGAGTGGGTTGAGTATGGGTTTCAGCTGCTCTACCCACTTAAGTATACACCAACCAGAGTAGCAAATAAAGCTACAGTGCCATACCTGGGCAGGTCCGGACTATTGAACGATAGCAAAGCTTGTCTTGATTTGCAGTTTTCCCCGAGACAAGTACGAGTAAGCGGTCTCACGGATCCACAACAGTTGTGCAATGTGGTTCAGATGCTGAGGAACCTGCTCACCTGGCTGTGCGTAAACGTCTAGCAGTCACCGACGTCTTGCCACAGACTGACAGGTCAAACTGCACTGAGATTTACGGCCGGCAAAAAAAAGTCTTGGAACAGACACAACACAATGGCTGTTTAAGAGCACACGGCCAGTACAAACACTCCACACATATGCTGAGAGTATCCGCTCACACGCGCATCGTGACCCCCATGCTATGTTCTATTTAGGGGTCCAAGCACTAATTGTGATGTGATGTCTCGTCTTCGCTAACAGACACTCAAACTAGACAGGCAGCACTCTTGGTGATGTGCGCACACACTGTAGAATCAAAGGGTGGAAAGTTGCAGAGACTAGCGTACGGAAAGTGTGATCGCTTTTTCTCTCCTTTCACTCTTTCACGCTCGCTGTCTCAATCTCTGTCTTCAATTAAGGCTGTCAAGTTTTGGTTACCAAAAAAAAAGGGGGCTTTCTTTCCTTTTCTCGAACGCTCGCTCTCTGAGAGCAGAAAGGAGAGAGGAAGTCAAAGAAAAAAAGAAAAAAAAAGGAGGGAAAACAAATGAAGACATTGTTTGGAAAGTTTCCTGAGAGCCAAACTCACCCACTCTTGCGCCGTTTCACTGGCCAGAGACTTTTCCCAGCTTGCCCCGAGAGTAGAGGAAGCGAGCACTCTCCGCCTTCACTCCAGTCCCTTTGGCTGCGGAGGCACGGCAGCAAACCAACTCATTTCTCTCTTTTCTTTCTCCCTCCCTCCTTCCCTCCCTCCCTCCCTCCCTCCCTCTTTCGTTTCTCCCTCCCTCTTTCCACAGGCACACACTCTCCATGTCTCTCAGTAAGAAATAATTACGCTCCTGATTCATAAACGCTGCGTGGGTCACATGACCTAACACTTCAAATATACAGTGCATTTTTTTCTTTTCTCCGCAAGACACAAAATGCCTCAAGGGAAGAAAAAAAAGAGAGGCACAGAAAAGCTTAAGTTTCTGTTTTTAATTCCCCTTCTCCTTCTCCTTCTCCTTCTCTATCCTGTTTTCTTCACCTCGTTCTCCCTCTCTTGGAGAAACTGACAAACACTGAACAATGCAGCGATTTTTAGCATGGCAATAAGGAACTCATTTAGAAGTGCTGGACACAGTCGTAGCTGACTGAAGCCTCAGGGTTTTTCCTCCTCCCCCTCCTTCACACAATTCCATAACAGTATTCTACCAAAGCACACCGGCTACAAAAACATATAGAGGAAACCAGAGCCATAAAGTGTGCGCCGATCAGAGTGCAATGCTGCACAATATGGACAAAATATAAAAGCATGCTGGGATTAAGACTTATAAGGAAACATGGTGTTTACTTTATGTAATAACATAGAGAAGAGAGGGTTTTGACTAATCATTAGCATTTCAACATAAATAGTTTAAATAATTTAAATACTTTATTCTGTAAATACTTCAAAATCAATCCTGAATCACAAATAGATTTCTAGTAATATCAAAAACGTTCGCATGTCACTTCACGCGAGTCTGATTCAAGTCTCGAGTAACTGGGGTTCGAGTCCAAGTTGAGTCACGAGTCACTGGGGTTCGTGTTCAAGTCGAACCCCAAGTCACTGGGTTTGAGACCTAATCAAGCCTCAAGTCACTGGGGTTGGAGTCTGATCAAGCCTCAAGTCACTGGGGTTGGAGTCTGAGTCGAGTCTCGAGTCAATGTGTTCTGAATCCAAGTCGAGTCTGGAGTCACTGGGGTTTGATTCCAAGTCGAGTTTTGAGTCACTGAGCTGCAAGTCCAAATCAAGTCTGCAGTCACTGGAGTTCAAGTTGAGGCGTTTGAGTCAGAGTCGAGTCTCAAGTTACTGGGGTTTGAGTTTGAGTCAAGTCTAAAGTCACTGGGGTTTGAGTTTAAGGTCAAGTCCAAGTGAGGTCTCAAGTCACCGGGGTTTGAGTCCAAGTCGAGTCTCAAGCCACTGGGGTTTGAGTCCAACTCAAGTCTGGAGTCACTGGAGTTCAAGTCCAAGTGAGGAGTTTGAGTCAGAGTTGAGTCTCAAGTTACTGGTGTTTGAGTTTGAGTCAAAATTCGAGTCACTGGATTTTGAGTCCGAGTCAAGTGTTGAGTCACTGGAGTTTGAGTCCAAGCCAAGTCTCGAGGTGCTGGGATTTGAAGTCTTTAGTCTCAGGTTATTGAAATTCAGGTCCAAGTCGAGTGTTGACTTGAACTCGCATCGTCTTGTGTCACTGGGGCATGCAAGTCTTGTGTCACTGGGGCTTGAGACAAGTCTCAAGACTCTGGGGTTTGAATCTGAGTCTTTTTTCTGGGGTCTGAATCCAAGTCGAGTCTTGAGTCACTGGGATTCGAGGTTGGGTCTCCAATCTCTGGGGTGTGAGTTAATTTCAATAACATAATTGTTATTAGAATAGCAAAAGTAGTACTGTGCTTTTTTGTCATTGTGATAAATTATGTCATGATCTTTAGTACAGTACATGATCTTTAGATCAGTACAATGACAACATATCAAATGTTGAAACTAAGAAATTTTTATTGTTTTTTGCCCATTTTGAATTTGACGCCAGCAACACATTTCAAAAAAGTTGGGACAGGTGCAGCAAAAGTTGTGTAACGCTTCAAAAAAATCACCTGGTGTTTCATTGGCAACAGATCAGTAACATGACTGGGTATAAAAAGAGCATTCCAGAGAGCCTGAGTCTTTTGGAAGTAAAGGTGATGGTCAGTTCAACACTCTGTGAAAGACTGTATGGGCAAATAATGCAACAATTCAAAAGTAACGTTTCTAAAATAGCAAAGAACTTGGGGATTTCATCATCTTCAGAACATCATATCATTAAAAGATTCAGAAAATCCATAGAAAACTCTGTATGCAAGGTACAAGGCCAAAAACCAATATTGGCTGGTCATTATCTTTGGGACCTCAGATAGCACTGCATTACAATCAGATATGATTCTGTAGTGGAAATCACTGCATGGGCTCAGGAACACTTCAGAAAACCACTGTCTGTGAACACAGTTTGTCACTGCATCCACAAATGCATGTTAAAACTCTACCAAACATGTATGTTAAAACATGTATAAACAGGGTCCAGAAATGCTGCCGCCTTCTCTGGGCCCAAGCTCGTTTAAGATGTACTGAGGTGAAATGGAAAAGTGCCCTGTCGTCCGACGAATCAAAATCAAACGAATCACCAGTGAAAATGTTGCAAAATGAAAAATACAATAAAGCTGACCCCGAACTGTTGAGCAGCTAAAATCCTAAATCAATCAAGATTGGGAAAACATTTTACTTTCAAAACTACAGCAGTGTCTCTTCAGTTCCCAAATGATTACAGAGTGTTGTTAAAAGAAGAGGTGATGCAACACAGTGGTGAACATGCCCCTGTCCCAACTTTTTTGGAACATGTTGCTGGCATCAAATTCACAATGGGAATAGATTTAAAAAAAAATGAACAAATAAAATGTCTAAGTTGCAATATTTTGTATGTTGTCTTTGTAATATTTCAAATTAAATATAAGGTTTACATGATTTGCATATCATTGCATTCTATTTTTATCCACATTTTGCACAGCATCCCAACTTTCTTGGAACAGGGCTGTAGGTTTCAACAACTTTTCATATTTTTTAAATAATTCTTTTATTGCACAGAAATTGCATTAAAATTGTGGCACTATTGTTTTTCTGGTGCATTTTGTCTAATCTAACTTGACTAAACATTGTGATACACTGTGATATATATGCTATGTCATGAAAATGTCTGTTTAAAACACAGTGTACGCTTTGTCCTGTTGTAAACACTGTTTCAAAGCAATTGTTTTCAAGATATATTGTTTAGTCAATAAAATCTACAAGCTACATTATCTGTTATATACATTATTGTCTATCATACATTATTATTGTGTCATTAACTAAAGTCACTGGAGTCAGGTGGTTCTTGTTTCAACAGTGACCAATGTAATAGTGTTAAAGACATATGGGATGCTTATTTGCCTCAAGCAGCCAATGTGTGGAAGAAGAGTTCAATATTCCATCAGCCATTGGAAAAGATGTGCCTAAATTTTGGCCACCAAAAATGGTCAAAAATTGCGCTTTTCAGTCTCCAGTCAAAATGAGGAAAAAAGGCCAGAACTTGACTCAGTCACTCAACTACTCAATAATCCAATAATAATTGGTTTTCTGCAGTTATCTGATTATTCAAATGGTCATGTAAACAGCATACTCCAATTTCTTAGATCGGAGTAAGGTCTAGAAATCAGTTAAGGATTTCGATAAAGACAGCTGGGTTTTGCTCAGTAATCAGATTTCTCTGCGCATGTATACTCTTACTCTGATTTCTTTCACATTCCTCAATCTGTACATGTGAGAAAATAGGCTGTGGTATTGGAAATACGCAAGCAGCGTTTAACACAGCATCCATGAGATGGCAACAAAGCATTTCTGGAGCGACACTGAAACCAACTTCATGCTTAACGAAATGAAGGATTTAAATATTCTTTATCGTCTAGATAACATATGTTCCTATTTTCAGGTAAATTGGCTTGGCCACAGCAAGATGTTTGAGTTTTACATTAAGTATATATCATGTCTTCTTCTGTGAGATACTGCCTTTTTGCAAAGAAGAAAATCGATCGCTGCCTGACACATGTACTTTTCCCATTATCTGATTACCCAAGTGCATGTAAACGCGGTAAACAGATTACTGACAAAATCTGATTTTCTGATTATTAATTGCATGTAAACGCATTCAGTGATTAAAATGCTGTTTGTTTTCTTTGCTCTCCTGGGCTTCAAACAGTTTAAGTGCCAGCAGATCAACAGTGAAAATGTCAGTCGTGTGGAACTATTTCATGATTACCACACAGAAAGTGCCAAGTATCAAGTGGGGGTACAATGCCAAAGAACAGCCATCATAAAGAAACCAGCAATTCTATCTTTATTCAGCACAAAATGGATGCCAGAAACCAAGTTTTGACCTTTTTATCCATAGAAAAGACGTGATATGAGGTAAATTAGCCAGGTAGCTACCTTGCTAACTTTAGCTTTTAACTTCTTGTTGTTCATTTGTGTTTGCTAGCTAGGACAACTCAAATCCACCGAAAGCAGTTGTAGTTTTTCAAAGGCTCCTTCCACCTTCAAGATACATTATCAGAAAGGGGGTTTTCCTAGTCTCTAAACTGGAAAACCTCGCTCTAGAAACTTCTGCAGCAGCCCTATGGAACACGAGTAGGCATGTTCGATGTACAGACGTAGTGATGGTTAAATTTATTATTTTGTCTGGAGAACCTCTTTAAACCCAACAAATGAAATCTGTGGATTAAGAGTTTACTCGAGTTTTATTTTTACCCGTGTAAACTTATATTGTCTAATATACTCAGTTATTGAATTCCCTATCAGTATTGCTCACTCAATTTGGATCATGTTTGGAGATATAGTAGATATATATCATATATGCTATACCATACATTTTCTAGTACACAAAGACAATAAAAACTAGTTTTTACATTTACGCTTTGTAGAATTAATCAAACTCCTTATATTTTAGAAGACGGCTTTCCCAAGATGTATTCACAAATACATTAATAAAGTACAGTAATGGAACTCTACAAGTCTGTAAGGATTCAGATTTTGGTGTAGTTTCACAGTTGAAAAGGGAGCTGAGAGCACAGGAAGTCCTCTCGGAGGTGGTAGAGAGGGTGTGCCTGTGTATATGCCACTTTCTGTATGAGCTCATATGGTTTAGATCTGAGCTGGGTGTAGATTGTGCTAGATCTTGCATGTGTGGATAGAGCACCCCGTGATGGGCTGTTTGTGGTTCTGGGTGTGTGCCCGAGGCTGTTTCTGAATCTGAAGTTCTGAAATGGCTTTGGTTAAAACAGCACACCAAAACCTCATTACAAAGACACACCTTAACTAGTTCCCCTTTCACAGTGCCATCTCTTAGAAGAGGAGGGGCACAGAGGGTTGTTGGGTATGCCTCAAGGTTCCAGTCTGGGTCCTATTCTGAAATGAACAGGCTCTGACAACTGAAGATTCACAATACAAGTCCCAAATGTTTCAAGCAGTAGTTTGGCAAAAAATCAAATACACAGAAATTTCCCCCTTAACCCAAACGCAATCAATTGGCCTAGACATGTTTGGTGTCTAAAGTTTGCTCCTTTTGTTTTGCACTGGAAGTCATATACTGTAGTTAACAGGTGATGGAACTTGATCAATTAGCATCATAAAAACTGTATGTTTGAATCATGAAACAATTGCTTGAAACCACACTAAGATGTTAAGTAATCTGAAATAGACTTGCTTATGTGGCTTCTAGCACATACCGTTACCTAAACAAAGCAAAAAAATAAACAAAGGTACTTCACATAGCTGAAAAGAGAAGCAGCAGGCATCTTCATGCCTACATTTTGTCATTTTTTGTCCATTATTGCAGAAAACATGTACAAAAATGTACATTTTAGTGTCCTTCAACATTCACTTAACCCTGTTTGAACACATTCACCACTATGAAATATCTGGTCACATGCTCAACAAGAAGTTGCACCATCCAAGTTTTCCTAATATCACTGGAAGAATAAAAGGTCTCACTCTCATTCTTTATTTTTAGAGATATTGTGATATTGACTTATGACGTCATGCTGAAAGCACCCAAATTATACACTGAGAGAAAATCTTAAAAAAAATACACTTAAATAAAAGTGTGAGAACGTCCTTAATATACTCACGGCATTAGTATGAATTAGGGGTGGGAATCTCAAGGCACCTCACGATTCGATTTGATTATGATTCAGAGGGCTGCGATGCGATTATAAAACGATTATGGAGTCGCTGTGTCAGTAAAATATCCCTGAGACGGGACATGTGCAGCATAGCGCAAAAGCCCTGTTTTGCAACGACTGAGAATTGGTGTGCAGACTGCAGGTCACATAGCAACGATGCGTTATTCGCATTTATAAGCAACGCAGTTGGTTTCCTGGCAAGTTACATCTGCAACGAGAGACTGTCAAACACTGAACGGTTGCGAAGATGAAGTCGCTTCTCTTTCGAATTTTCCTGGTCCAACTTATATGGTGCCGCTTTTACATTCGACGCCTCAGTCAGAATTTAAGGTGGAACGGAAAAATTCGAACAAGAAGCTGGGGAATAAGAAGCGACTTCAGCCTCGTAAAACAGTCGAACGCTGAGAGACATTTTACAATAAGCTGCTCTAGTTTTGAGGAAAAGTTTTCTGGCGGAGATGGGAGCAAAGCGGCTATTAAAGCTTAAAGCAGAGCAAAGTGAATCTGCGCTCTCGTTTATATCGTTTGGGCCAATACTAGGACATACTGACACATACTGGACATTAAATGTTGTGGCTCCCAAGCTGGTTTGATTTTTGTTGAAAGGACAAAATGGCTCTTCTTATCATTTGTGTTGTGACTCCTGACCTAACCTGGCTTTTAATGCAGAGGGAGCCGCTCGGATTTCTCGCTCACCCAGTTGTGTTTTTGTTATGTGCCGCCACAGACTGTCCGGGCGCTGCACTTCTGCACTTCCAAGTTCCGCCTTTTGCGTTCCGTCAACATTACATTATTAAATATTTAGAAAATCGATTTTTCACATTTGTGAATCGATTCAGAATCATTCACGTCCGCATCACGATGCATCTAAGAATCGATTTTTTCCCGCACCCCTAGTATGAATGCTAGTTTAGCATTTTATGTATTTGCTAATTCTATGCTAAAAAATCTCAACCCTGTTACTTTCAGCCCTGTAATTCCAACTTAACGTGATGACTCATACATTTATACATATACATTTGTACATGATTCATATGGTTTTTGTGATGGTAATTGGTGGGGTATAAGCATCCATTACTTGCTGGCTTGGTATTTACTTACTTTCAACTACATCACTCATTTAAGGCCTTGTCAGCAAAGAAAAATGAGATATTGTTCCTGAGGTTCCAGAGTTACATGGGCTAAATAGCACAACCAATTGTCTTAGCTGGTCACCATTTGAGGTAAAAGGAAAATTGTGTAAATCAGTTTTTCCATCAAAAAAATATTTAAAGGTTAAGATTAAGGTTATTTCATATAAGGTTATATCATAGAAGAATGGCACAGGTTTTGGGGATTTGACTGTAGAAGGGAGTGCCCATTGCTTTAAGCCATACAGGTAATCTTACCTTCTCCTAGAAGGAATCAAGGACCTAGCCAGGTAAGTGGCTAACCCTGGTAATCTAACCCTGGTTCAATCTAACCCTTGGATTTTGCATTTCGAGACAGTGGATCGCTTTTTACCGGGCTATATCATCATGGCAACTTATGTTGGACAGCAAACCTGCTCCAGGGCAGGTTAAGATCAGGATTCCGAATCATAAGCAGCTCTTGGACCAATCAGGGCCAAGCTTCTGACCAATCAGGGACTCATAGAGGCGGATCCCTCCGGTCACTGGTTTTCTTTGTGACATTTGTGGCATCAATCACGTGAACAACAGTGCTTTTTTAGCAGAGGAATTAAATCATACTACATAGATATTAAGAATAAAAGACAATTGTTATTCCAATAACCACCAACTTAGACACTCAACACAGTGCTGCTTTTTTATTGTAATAAGTGCTTTACTTTACACATGTTTACACAAATTTGTTTGCCACTGGATTCCACCTTATGTTTCAAGCGATTGGCCGTTCATCATAAACATCACAATTTCATAGGCACACGTGAGGATTAAAGCTGGAGTAAATCTAAACCTGGGTTAACAGAGAAAGTTGTTAACCTTCTTGGTAAACAAATTAATCGCCGTTGGTTTTATGAAGCTGAGCTAAATGAAATTTAGTTCCTGAAAAGTCAGGAACCCTGTGTAAGTTGCAGTTGCTTCATGAGACAGGCCCTAGGTCTGTATGGAAATTGAGGTATGGCCTAATCCTGGAATATATTGCTAAAATTCAATGTCACAATATATTGTTTTTCTATGTAGACATCATGATATCAGACGTCTTACAAACCTCATGTAGCTTGTTTTGATTGCACTGCATTTGCATTTGTCCCATTTTCCTTTCTTAAAATTACACCAGAAGGAAACTTACATTGTTTTGTTAATGTTAACCACACAGAAAGCACATATCCAAAAATGAAACTTGGTGTTCCTTTTATTTTTATGTATTTTAAACATTCTTTCAAAATTATCCTAATGTATGTATGTAATAATTACATTATACTTTCAAAACTGTTTGGAGCACCCAGTAAAAGACACACTGTGGTTAACAGTCAGGTCCTGGATAACGTAAAATTTAAAAACTGCTTGGTAACAGCGATAGTGCTATGTTATGAACATTATAACATGGATACAATTCTCATTACTTAGCAAATGTATCATTAAAATTGTTACAAAAACTGAAAACCAATATTTCAGTATGTCCATGTCAAAGCATGACCAAGTGGAGATAAATGAATCTACTGCATGTGAAATCAACTGTTCAATTCCATGGTCAGAAGATAATTACCCGGTCACCACTGTCAGTGAAAGCACCTCACATTATCCTCTCCACTGGTTGACTCTTTGCTGTCAGCCATAGAGCTCTTTCATTAGTGAAAATCAATGACAACAAAAACCTCAACAGCTCCTGTCACCTTATCATAATCATCAGTTTCCTGAGTCGGTTTCCACCTTTTGTTGTTATAAATGCATGTCTGCAAAAAACTAACCTCATATTTGCATATCACGGGGTAAAAGGGAAGAGCAGCACAAACGTCAATTGGCAAATCCTCAAGTGGAGCACAAAATACCACACTAAGGTCCCTAATTTTAAGCGCATGCTGAGAGAATCAGTGCCACGCATAACCATATCTTGATGGTTCTTCAAAGAACTTTAATGAAATGGTTATAGCAAAAAAAAAATACAAGGATATACTAACCCACCCCAGTTCTATCTGAATTTTAATAGACTATTTGTAAATTTACCACGATATAACTGTAAAATGTAATAAATGGTTGGTATAATGTAGGGCAGCAGTTCTCAAGTTTTTTAGGCTAAGGCCCTTACAGATAGCAAGTGCCACTGCGTCCAACTCGCTCCCTGGTCACTACTTCACTTAACAAACAAGGACCATGTCTCACCAGAACCTCTTCCATCTTCCTAGCTTCCTCTGCATCTATCGCACACATAACATTACAGATTACAGAAATTCAGAAGTGTGTTTTGGCCCTAAATTTTAAGATATAATTTTCTTAGTGCTCCGTTGTTGGTGTAGGGGGTGATACCGCTGCCCTCCACACAGCAGACTGGGATTTGATTCCTGACCTGAGCAAGCACACCATGCTATATCACTGTATAATTAAGATATCTGACGAGCTCTGTATATGTCACGGTATAAAACTATTTTAAGTACACCTATTTTTGTAGGCTAACAATGACATATTATTATGCCCTATCACTTTTAATACATGCCATATTTAAGATACACACACATTTTGTAAGCTGCGTATCCTTCTGGGACGAGCTGGTGTCTTTGGACTGTGGGAGGAACCCATGTAGACATGGAAAGAACATGCAAACTCCACACAGTAAGGACCCTTGTTGCCTGGCCGGGAATCAAATTCAGGCCCTTCTTGCCTCCTTCTTGTACAACTTTCTCAAGTCATTTCTCACATCTACAGCTGTCAGACACTGCTGGAATTTGGTAAATATTACGAGCCATTCATGCTACTAGTATTAGCTAAGAAGTTTTTGAGCCTCTTGGCTTGTAGTGAGGACCAGGCCAAGAGACAGCGGTGTCGCTTGAAGCAGCTGGCCGAGCAAGGGACACACCGGCTAGTCTAAAGGATAACGGCTACCCCAAGAGAACGACTTTTCTTTCCACTCTCTTTTCCTGCTTCAAATCATTAACTTAATTTATAATATCTGCTCCTTCAACAAACTGGACTATCTTACCTCAGACACAGGAGGTGGGAGGGAAGTAGCATGTTTTGCACCGTATGTACATCTTGTTATCTGAGTATAGTTGTGGCATACCAGCAGAGCGATAATAACAAAACTCATATCTAAAGAGGAATGTTGACTATTAAATATCATCCACTACTACTAAACATCACATAAAACATAATAAACATTAAATAACAAACATGATCTCACATTCTATACTGATTCAAAAGGTTCAAATGACTTCTTTTTTGTTGTTGCTTTTTTGCTTCCATGACCCAGTTGTCTTAGTTGAATGCACTGGCAGTGAGGGCAACCACAGCAAGGTTGGCATCAGGTCTCAGAACATTGTCAACAGGAAGTGGTCGATCCAGCCACACTTCACAGCGAGTTTACTACTTTCAACATATCGCTGTTGGGAGAGTCCTTTCAGTGTCTCATTTTGATATGACATTGTCTGACAAATAACAACATGCTTTAACACTTCAAATGCTTGAAAACAACAGAAATATAAAGTTTTACCAGCTTGGTCTCTTGAAAGTCTCAGATGCAAACATTTTTAATGACGGCGAGATCTGCAACACCTTCAGGGCCTTTACCACTGCTTCTAAAAAAAAAGACCCTTTTGCACACTTCCACATTTGATGCAGCAGAAGTTGTAGAATGGAAAACATCACAGCAGTGTCAGCGTTTATGAATGATATATCCTTTATATTCTTATTAAGGACCTTTTTTTTCCGCAAAAGACACTGGGCCTCACTCACCAATCATTCTTAAGAAGAAATTTCGAAGATTCTGATATACACCAGTGTTTTCTTATTTAGGATTTGCTCTTAGGTAAGAAGAGAATCTACACACTTCAGAGCACCAAGGTGTGAACAATTCTGCAGTTTAAGAACACGTCATGAATCTGACGTAGACTTTTTCTTAGGACCTTTATTAGGAATAAATTTAGTAAAAAAAACATAAGATATTAGTGAAAGAGGCCCACTGTTCTTTTGGTGAAGCAGTCTTCATTTTCAGAGATGAGCACCCTTGACAAGGTCTACATAAAAAGCAGACTACCCACACTGACCGCTTCTGCGCTGGATGGGCGAGTGCTACGGATTTAAAGAAGGTAGTGGTGGCGTTACATTAGTTAGATGACGTTCAGTGAACTGTGTGGACCAGCCACAGGGTTTTGAGCAGTGATTGTGTAGCATTAGTGTTAGTACAAGGCGGAAACTTCCTATTCACCAGCTTCTTTTTCAAATTTTCCATCCCACCTTAAACAATGCAGTAGTTTTAGGCACCAGAATGAAACTGCTGCACTGTTTAAGGTGGAACAGAAAATCAAAATAAAGGGCTAGCGTTAGTGACATTACTGCTCAAACACTGAAGTAATTGAACATTGTCATGTTGGTTAGCTTACATAGGAACAGTGAGCTGGTCATTTACATGGTGGACAAAATATCACCATTACACAGGGGAAAATGTCAAATTAAATCACATGATACAACCAACAGGCAATGAGGTATAACTGACCCTACTCCCAACCTGCACAACACTGACTATATTCTACTAAACATCAGACAGCTAAGTTTAGCTAACCTCACTGGGTAACTTGTCATGAGAGCCTTAACTTTCCTTCGTGGTCAAGCAGATAATTCTCAAAGAAAAGTTTGTAGCCCTTGTCAAAACTGCTTCACCAAACAAATTACATCTTTCTTGGAAAAATTAGGCAAATTCCTTAATAAAGACGTTAAGATAAGTGAGTCCTCTACTTCAGAGACATTATAAAGGAGTATTTCTAAACAATCTCATTCATAAATGTTGCCACTGTTGTAATATTTTGCTTACTATGACAACTTCCGCTATGTTGGATACAGAAATGTGTAAGGGGTCTATTACCTCACTGTATATCTTGTATATAATGCCCTAATGTGTATGAGCAAGTGTCTATATTGAGTGTGCGCGAGTGTGTACGCGTGTGAGTGAGTGTCAGTAGCAGCAGAGCAGTAGAAAGGTCAGGGGTTAGCAGTGTTTGTGTTTCGGAGTCAGTGGAGTGTGCTGGAGGCTGAGATTTATGATCCATGTGTCTGGGAGACTGCAGAGTGCAGGATAATGAAGACAGATCCGACTGCTATCTCTAAGCACCCCCCTCCCCTTTCTCTCCCTCTTTTTCACTCTCTACCTCCACCTCCACGCAGAAGGGACTCTATCTGTATGTGTGCTCACTGTAGCAGTGCTACATATTGCGATTAGTGCTGGCCCACAGACAGATATTCACATTTGACCAATATTTCAGACCAATTTTTAATGCCATATTTATTGTACTCCAGAAGAGCAGAACGTTTAGGCAACACTGGCTCACTGTGATAAAATATCTGCATTTTATTCATTACTGCATTTTTAACCTTCCACAAATTAATGTTATATTTGTCCATAATGTCAATCCAGGTTGAGACAGTCTCAGTTTCTATGTTATATAAATGTTTAAGTATCAGAATTAGCAGATGCGTACAAGAAGAATATCAGATATCGGCATCGGTCCACAATGCCCATTTGTTGCATCCTTATCAGTTACTGGATTATTACAATTTACCTTTTCGACGCTCAGTGAAGATTATCTGGATTTGCATAATAAGGCATATTTTGAATTCTGCTACTGTTAATCATCCTGTAGGAAAGATGGTATTTTTGTTTATTCATTTTCTAAAAAAAGTCTTCTCATAAAAAGTCTTTTATGAAGGCTTCCACAACAATAAAGCAATAAAGGATCCTTGAAAGACTATGGCATGGTTTGTTAGTGTTTGGCTAAGTCTATTCTCATGCTTTTAGAAAATGCTGAATATTCAATTAAAAGTCAGTTACTTGATTTTTATAATCAAGCTCTAACTGAGACTGCAATAAGCCTTGTGATATGTTAGTATATAAACACAGGAGATAAATCGTAAATCAATCATGTGACACGGTTATACTAGCCCACAGTATCTTGACCAAAATAATTTACTTTTGTTGTATTACATGAATAACTTGACTAATCAAAACTACAACTCAAATTACTAGAGTACTCAGTTAACTATTCAAGGTGCCATATTCGAATACTGAAATCACTATGCAGGTACCTGTGACATCATGAAAAGACTAATATACCAGCTAACAATTCAGAGAAATCCTGATTTTACAATTATACATGACTGAAAAATGTGAGTTTTGCTTGTATTTGACATTATATAAATTATGATACATCAGCACCTTAACATGAGTGCATTGCAAAGGAAGTGCTGTTAAGGATGTGACTGACAAGGCAAAGGTATTGCATTGTTTATGCTAACTAGACTATTCAAGTTTAGAAACTGTGAAAATGTATTGTTCCGACAAATTATATGTTCTCTATCAACATCCAATGGTGTTCCGGTTGGCTGTAGTGTCAGCTCATTAGCTCATCTGAAGAGTCAGCCTCCATTACTCATCAGAAATAAAAACCTACCACCTTCCACTGGCTATGTCTCGATGCAAAGAAGCTCACTTACTCACTCACTCAGTCATGTTTAGCAGGATGAAGATTATCCACAAAGGGGAGTTATCAACACTCAGATAGCTTAAATACACAAGTATTTTGGTGCGTCATAAGAGCAGAGCTTTGCATCAATGACGCTATGTATCTTGGTTGAATAACAAAACATATTTTCACATTTTAAGCTCCTAACACCAATGCTGCCATCTTATTTTGGCTTATGTCTGGTTTTTTTTTTTGTGGTTGCTTTTTCCTTTCATGCAGTTAACTGGATATCCGTTCATTACCTCTTATGGATAATCAAAATTATCCACATCCCTAAATCAAAACATCCACAGAAACACTCATCTGGAACTGTCATTGGTCAAGCCCACATAATAAAAACATTGTGGCTGGTCAGAGAGCTCATTTGCATATTGCAGCTTTCTGCAGTATTAGTGTTGCAAAGGCCAGTATCACAGCAACAATTAACAAATGACATGTTAGCACTCACATTCACACTCCTGACTCATTAACACTCTCTCTCTGTCTCTCTGTAGTCTGATTCTCAGTCAACCCTTTAAAAACATGTATCCTTCAGTTTCTTCAGTGTTCTTTTCTAAATCCGCCTCCATCAATGTTTCTTTTTTCTCTCCCTCTAATGGCTTCATTACATCAGGGTCATTTCCCACTCTGGGATTTGACATCGACCCCTGATAATGCACTCTGACATCCTTCATTCTGTCTTATTGTCCCAAACGTATTTATATTGCCTTCTTCCCACAATCTCATTCATGCGGCATGAGTCACTTTTCCCTTTGGATAATTAGCAATGGGTACACACTAATATGTGAAAAACAAAAACATTTCCACTGAGATGTGTATTTATTTGTGTCTAGGAGCAGGGGGCGTTTTGGGTGGGCGGTGGGGAGCAAAAGAAGGAGAGGGAGGACAAACTGGAGGGGAGGGTAGTGGGGGTCCGGCGGCTGCGGCAGGTTTTAATCAGGGGCAAGATGCCTGTAATGAGATCACTATTTCCTCGCATTCAGATTGATGTCATGTGAAGTTTTGTGCCGCACCGCATGCAGAGGACGCGAGGCGGGCACGCGCAGACAGCCTCGCTCTGAAACGCACACACCCTCACACAAAATAGCAGTTTTTGGTTTCAGAGTTAAACGTACATCCTGAGAAATGAAGGGGCTCATTCATTCTGCCTGGCCAAATGCACACATTTAGACTCCAACTGTCATGAAGTAAAAACATACACAGCAGAATACAACACAGAGGAGGCTTTGGGAAATGGCTGAGGAGAAAAAAAGGGGGCTAGTTATGGTGCGTACCATGCATAGGGGCTCACGATTTTGTAAAACCACATGTCGTTTCACGTCTTGTGCCAACACATGTGCCTCTAAAGGGTCTGGTGTGTGGATTGGAAGGGGATGAGAAGGACTTGGTGGGGTGCTTCCAGGGTCCAAACAGAGTTGTCTACAAACTTATCAAGGGTGCCAACGAGCACATGAAAATGAACACACAGCCTTTCCTCAAATGTGCGTCCAATGAAACGTGAATGGCTCTCCTGTCTGTATTTTCTTCAACCAGCCAATGATGTCACAATGAACCTTCTCTGAACTCACTTCTGCCAAAAAAAACACACATTTCTCTTTCCCTCTTTTTCTCCACATCTAGTTTTCCACCTCTCCCTGTCGTATCCACCAAGCTGCCTCACCCTCTTGCCTAAACTCTTTCCACCTTCTTTCTCTTTCTTCTTTCTTTTCATGTGTTGTTTCTCTCTTTCTGCTAGGCCCGTCCTCTCGCCGTCCAGCTGGACGGCGCATGCGCGCCCTAATTGAATCACCACGAGCAAAGGCGCTGCCAAAAGTACCAGGATGTTCTGATTAAGCTGGACTCGGTTAAAGCAGCGGCTTTACAAAATTGCTAGCAGGACTGAGGCGCTAGGGTGAACAGGAGAAGACAGGGAGAACGAAGTAAGCCACTAACAGAGGGGGGTAGAGGAGGGAGAGAGAGAAAGAGAGAGAGAGAGAGAAAAGCAGCCTGCTCCACATGTGGAAGTGATTCTGTAATTACGGCAAATCTGCGAGCTCCAGAGGAAAGGTCGCCTTTTCCATGCCTCCTCCTCCTCAGCAAATAAAACTCCCCTTGTGCGAAAAAAGGACATTTTCAGAGACTACCATTCAAAGTAGGGGTGGGCGGTATGGCAAAAAATATAACATCACTATAGATTTCCACTGTGCTTCAGTATTCAGATATCACAATGTTTAGCTTTTCTTAGGTTTGATAAATTGGAACTAAATCCAATTAAAGTGTAATTCCAGAATTTTTCCGAAACATATGCATAATTCAATAGTTACATGTAAACAAAGTCATTCAGTGTGGTTTGATGTGAAATGAAATTCTAGAGAACTGAATCCAAACTGTTCACAGCAGTGGATAGAACCCAGATATTCAAAGTATTTCATTCTAAAAAATACATCACAGGATGTTATTACATGAAATGGTTCTGAATATGTTGCCTGAGACATTTACATGAACTTAAAAATTTGATCAGTTCTGCAGTTATTATTCAAATATATTATTCAAATGATCATGTAAACTGCATACTCCTTATTCTTAGACTGGAAATCCAGTTAAGAAATTCAGTCTAGAAATCCAGTTAAGAAATCTGATAAAGAGAGCTGGATTTTAGCTCAGTAATCAGATTTCTTAGTGCATGTGTACTCTTACTCTGATTTCTTTCACATTTCTCAGTCTGCACATGTGCAAAACAGACTGCAGTACCAGAAAAAAGCAAGCAGCGCTGCCATGAGATGGCAGCAAAACACCTTTGGGAATGATGCTGAAAACAACTACATGCTTGATGAAATGAAGGATTTAAATATTCTTCATCTTCCAGATGATGTACGTTCATAGTTTCAGGTGAAGTGACTCAATGTTTTAAAAAGAAAGCTGTGGCATGAAGTTTGAGCTTTACATTATGTTTACATCACATCTTCTTCTGTAGGTTTCTTGGCCAGTTGCATAGCAGAAATCTGATTACTGCCTCACTCATGTAGACCCGGAGATTCCCCATTATCAGATTACCCAAGTGCATGCAAACATGTTGATCAGATTTCTGACAAAATCAGATTTTCTGCAGTTATCAGATTATTAAATGCATGTAAACACACTCACTGTTGTTGTTAGTTATGAAATTAAGTTTTGGCTAGGGCTGGGTAATATTATTATGTTTTATTGTTATTGTGATACATTATGTCATGCTTTTCTGAGCACATCGTAGATATCTTCACTACTTAAAGAACACTAACTACATGTTTCATCACAAAGTCAGCATATTTAGGCCTGCAGGTTGTAAAACACTGAATTAAAATCATTACAGCTGTAGTTTAATATCATTATTAATATAATATTTTGTATATCTGGCACTATAGGCTCTATTTTGTCTGTTCCAAACTATTAAATCTCAGAAAATTAAATATTGCGATGCATATTGTGTATCGTGAAAATGTCTTTAAGTATCATGATATAAGATTTTTGGGCCCCACTTTATATTGTGTCTCTAATAACTGTGCAGTTACATGTTAACAACATATACAACAACAGTGTAACGACTAATGACGTAGTCACTGTTACAGAGGGATTACAGAAGTATACCTTATGTAATTACACATGTGTATCTTAATAGTTGTAACAGCATATTTTCTCTCATGTAATTACACAAAGTTAATAACATAAATGTAATTACATTTGTTACGTAATAACTTACATTAAGACATTACTTACACTGTATCTGCCAGCTTTCCTAAAATTTAGCTAGCATTTATGTTGTTAGTGCTGTGATATTGTAATCAGTTTCAGCTTTAAACCATTCTGTAATGTGACAGTACAGCAGATGTCCCTTTATCTTAAAATGTAACTTTTATGACATTAATTAAATGTGTTGCATTTCCCCCAAAGTAGTGTCTATATTACCACTCCATTATTACACAGTACCTACACAACAACTACACAGGATCTGTCTACTTATTTTAAAGTGTAACTTTAACACTGCACTGCAGGAAAGTTCCTGTGCAGAAGATTTGTGTAATTGTGTAATTACACGGGGCAAAACTGAAGTTGATACATGTGTAATTACACACACTGTTCTTCTGTAATCCATCTGTAACACTGACTAAATAAACAGTAGTTACATTGTTATTGCATATGCTATTCATGTGTAACTACACAGTTATTAGAGACACTTAATATAAAGTGGGACCGCCCACCCCTAATTTTGGACTAAAACTTTTTTTAAATGGCAGACAGGCACATGCAGGGTGTAGTGTGGCAAAACAATATTTATTCCCAATAAAATTCCCAAAGAAATATTTAATAATATTAATTTACCAATATTCTACGATTATCAATATTACATTTAAAAACTCAAAAAATGTATGTAGGGCACTGGACATTTTGGATGGTAAATAACATAGCTATTTTTGTCTCATAGACATTGTGAGCCTGGTTCCCATCACCACCATTGTAAAAAAAAAAAAAAAGTCTGTATGTTTCTCTACAAGGCAATACTACATGTCAAAAGACCCTAAACAACTTTGTTTCCATCTCAACAGCCACCCTTTGACGTACTGTGACATAAATTATTAGAATAATGATAAATGATAAATATTGTCATACTGCCCACCCAAAGCCAAACCTACACACTGACTGTCCATAAGATTAAACCCAGCTCAGAACTCACTGTCCATTTTATCAGCTCCACTTACCATACATGTGCAATTACAGACTGTAGTCCATCTGTTTCTCTGCATACTTTGTTAGACCCCTTTTACCCTGTTCTTCAATGGTCAGGATCCCTACAGGACCACCACAGAGAAAGTATTATTTGGGAAATGGATCATTCTCAGCACTGCAGTAACACTGATGTTGCACTGGTACAAGTGGATCAGACACAGCAGTGTTGCTGGAGTTTTTAAACACTGTGTCCACTCACTGTCCACTCTATCAGTCGCACCTACCTTATTGGTCCACCTTGTAGATGTAAAGTCAGAGACAGTAGCTCATCTGTTGCCGCACAGTTTGTGTTGGTCATCCTTTAGTGGTCACATGATGCTGCCCACAGGACGCTGATGGCTGGATATTTTTGCATGGTGGACTATTCTCAGTCCAGCAGTGACACTGAGGGGTTTAAAACCTTCAGCAGCACTGCTGTGTCTGATCCACTCGTACCAGCACAACACACACTAACACGCTACCATTGAAGAACAGGGTAAAAGGGGGCTAACAAAGTATGCAGAGAAACAGATGGACTACAGCCCAAAGTGCTTCTATATGGTAAGTGGAGCTGATAAAATGGAGAATGAGTGTAGAAACAAGGACATGGTTTTAATGTTAGGGCTGATTGGTGTACAGCAGAACATCATAAAATGAAATGCCACCACAGCAGCTCTTTGTTGGAGTGAACAGGCTAACATTTTTTTAGCTGGCAGGCAACTGAACAGGATCATACTGGTCGCAGTTTTAAGAAGCTGTAAATCACAAAAGGTAGGCAACCCAATTAAAAAAGAGCCTAAATCCATTCCTGTAATAAAGTAGCAGTTTCACAACTTGCTGTTTCTCTCTCATCTGACTCACCAAACACATCCAAAGCTTTGGTGAAGATCAGCTTCGTACGGACTTGCTAAATTGCTCGTCACCGTCAGCAAAGCTGGCATCTGTTTAATCTCATAAAAAAAAGAACTCCTTGAACAAAGCTGTGCGAGACTTGGAGCTCGCCAGTGTTTGGAGGGGGAGGGAGACAGAGATGACAGACACTGATGGCTGTCTACCTAGCCGGAGGCACAAGGTGTTTTTTACCGTGTGTGTGTATGTTGGCAGCAGCTCCCGCTCAGTTCCCAAACACACTCTGTAATTACGCCCTGCCATAACATGCTCCTCAATGCATACGTCGCCCACAGTTATACAGGTTCGTAGCTGCTGTTCAGCATTTTATCACACCCGATTAACCCTGGCAACTTCCAAAACACTGCAGACCCATATGGAAATCTGATATATGGCAATATATGGGTTTCAAATATATTATACATGTATTAGCATATATTGACCTTCCCTTAAATCCAACTCAGATATTGGACATATATTTCAGTCATATGTCAACATACAGACACATATATGTGAGACATATGTATATAAAAAATATATGATAGAAAACATTACTTATATATGGATGAAATATATCACTTATATATGCTAATTCAAGTTTTATATTGCATTCTCACTTTTTCAGTGTTTGTATTAGACATACATCAGATATACAGTATATGCATTTGACCTGTATGCCTAATCCTTTATGACACATGTGCATATAGGGCCATATATCAGATTTCCGTGTTGGGAAACAATGTTTATCTAAGTATTTTCGTTATTTAGGTCTCGTGAGGCCTAATGCGTCATTCACTCGTCGTGTCATCGTGACCCATTGCGGTATCCCATATAAAGACCTTTAACGAGAAAGACAGAGGACGTTTCACGTTAAAAAAAATGAACCCAGTGATCCCAAATACAGGCTGGAACTGCACGCCTCTCGGATGGAGTCATTTTCAAACATTTTAGTAAGCCTAATTGAATCTACAGTAGTACAGTATAACAGACTTTACCACACGCTCTCTCTCTGGTTTTTAACAGGTTTTGAGTTCGACATGGCAGCTACCGAACCATCGTTGTGGTTTTTTCCGTCAATTTACCTGCATTTCCCACCACACTCAACCAGCATGCTTCAGCTGAGCCGTCTAAACGAATGTCTGCGGAGGTAAACTGTCTACAAAGTTAGTCGTTGTGCAGGGGAGGTAATTTCTAACGCTGTGGCGGCCTCTAGCGAGCGACGTCAGAATTGAAAAAATGCTTCATAGCGCCTTTGAACTCTCTATCTATGCATTTATTTGACATATGAGATACATTTCAAATAAGTTGTTTCATTCCAAAAAAGTGTCCAATTCACTGAGGTACAAAAATAAAGTATCATCATCATCATCATTTTATATAGTTTCTTGCTGTAAACTAAATGTTCCAATTTACTGTAAGATTCTAGCAGGAAATCTATAGAAAACCTTGCAGTATTTCTTTTGTTCCGTATCATTTAAAATGGAATTGTCTTTGCTTGTTTTAAAAGCAAAGGCCTTCATGTACGATGTAAATACTGTGTTTTAAAACATACCATTCACTCCCCACTCCATATGATTCATGAATGAAACCTAAGCCTGTTTTGAACTCATGTTTATGTGACGTCACAAAAGCCAGTCTATTTACATCTATCTGCCTATTCAGCCTACAGCGGTTTAGACCTGACCATTCACACTGAGGTTATAAGGAGTGTTTCAGTCTGGACTGCTTTTTGAATGAGGTGCAACACATGGCATCCAATCACAACACAGATTATTAACATACGTAGGCACAGAAAGAAAAACAGTGGTTTTTATTCTAAGTGGTTGGAAATTGTCATATAAAATGAATGACTTTAGGAATCTAAAATCACACAGACTTTACAAGTGAACATCAGGGGGAAAAATAAATACAAGATAGGATGTGGGTATTTTAACAAGCAGATAACTGATTGCACTTACAATACAGCAAGTAGGTTAAAGGGGAATTCCACCCATTTTTTACATTCTGCATAATTCAATGGTTGAGATGTAAACAAAGTCATTCAGAGTGGTTTGATTTCAAATGTTTTATTGTAGAAAAACCTAGCAACCAGAATTTCTTTACATATGAATAAATACGTGTGGCCTTTGCACACTTCAAAAATGTGTATTCACATGTTCAAAACATGTAATCACACGTGAAAACGTGTTCAGATGATTTATATCACACATGAAGTGTGCAATGTCAACAATGGAAATGTAGCCATTGTATTTACTACTGTTACCAGGGGCGTCTTTAGTCAACTCGCCCCAAACAAATGTTATTTAGCCCACTCTACCCAAATACATGTACATTTTTATCTCAAAACATCTATAGCTTATTTTCATTCACAATATACTGCGATACCAGGTCGTGACCTGGGGGAGGTGCTACTGCTGCTGTAATGCAGCGCTGCCTGTGTGGCACTACCAGAGATTTACTAAGATAAAGTGAAAAGTGGAACTCCTGGCTCAGCCAATCATATCAGTTAGCCAATCCTATTAGACCTCGTAAGTTGTTAGCTAATCATGTCAGACCTTGTAAGCTGTTAGCCAATCATGTCAGACCTTGTAAGTTGTTAGCCAATCATAAGTGGATGAATATAGGCAGTCACACTAGCTCTGTGCTTAATACAAACTACAATGAGACAGAACTACTGTGTGTCAATTTGACCAAATAGCCTTTTTATGAGACAGGCTGTTGCAACTCTAAAAGTTCATGATGAACAGACATTTTGGGGCCATTAAAAAAAATCTCAAGGGGGGCTATGTCCCCAGACCCCCCTAGTACAGACTTACCACCCCCCCCCCACCACCAATCCATAAATCTCTATTGACATCCCTGACTATTACTAACTACCAGTGGACCTGCACATGTCTTCTGTGTTTTTATCTATGTCTATGCTGGCTTTTCTAGGGCAGGCGGCATATTCATAACCATATCGATAACTTTCTTTCAGGCAGCTTTTAGAGGTGTTCAAAGCTTTTGACGTCTTGTTCCCATCAACACCTTTGTGAACACGTCTGTAAGTTTCTCTAGAAATGCTCTGGTTTACATCTTAACCACTTAATTATGTAGAAATTTGGGGAACCTCGTTGGAGTTCCCCTTTGACGATAGTGTGGCCTCGAGCCACAAGAGGGCGCCGTTGCTCTGCAAGTCACGCAGGTGTTTATTCCTGCGGTTTCCTCACGTATCTGTAAAGCGCTGTTGTTCTAAATGTGGTTTAGAGGTTTACCTGAAGCCGCTGATAGTTACAGGTTTGTGAATTTACAACATTTACAAAGAACATCGACTGAGATTGAGATGCTATCTGTCTGTTTGGACTGGCGATAGACCAAAGCGATAGACTATCGTTTCCATTTCAACCACTGAACGGATCTTCTGAGCGGAAATGTTGACATTCGTCCTCAGAGCAGCAACATTTCCAACTCAGTGCGTGTTTCGGTTTTCATTCTTGAGACCTTACAGTCTCATGCAGTTTATATGATTAAAGGGTTCCTTGCATAGTTAAAAGGTTCTTCATTTTGATGGAGAATGTTCTCTAGATGGTAAAGAACCTTTCTAGAAGGGTTCTATATAACATTCTATTGTTACAGGCTTGACATCATAACAATACAAGAACTCTTTATGGTGCTGTATAGAACCCTTTTCAAAAAGGTTCTATAAAGAACCATCTACAGCACATTCTCCATCAGTCTCAAGAACCATTTAACGAGAAACCTTTAATCATGTAAAGGGTTCTTTGAGTGTTTATGGCTCTATACAGAACTAATTTCTTTACTAAAGAACCCTTGGAGAACCATCTTTTTTAATAGTGTAGGATGCCTTTAGAACCCATTAGGAAACCATCAAAT